>NW_027062912.1:0-68202 GCF_032884065.1 Artemia franciscana
ATTTTTGTACCAAAAAATGGATGTCATATACTTTGATCAGCTCATCAAGAGCTATCGATTGCCGTCAAAAAAATTCTATCTGTCTTAGTTCAAAAGTTGATTTTTTTTTGCCGTAGGCCAAATTTTTAACGTCACCACTTAGAAAGGAGCAAAGGATAAGCTCCAATTTCTTTAGCATTGAGAGAACTTTTAAAGTTTATTAGGCACATCTGATGCGATTTCTCTACCGCAATCCCAAGTCCGAAAAACCGAATGATAAACTCAGCAGAAATCACAAACATAAATGGGTAGAAACGATAGATGGCAGCACTGTCGGATCCATGGGAAAGTGCCACATTTTTGATTCTGTAAACTTTTCTATTTATTACTCAAAGAAGATATATTGGCTGTGGGGCCGGGTAACTGCCGCATATATTTAACACTTATAGATTTTAGTCCATCTTCAATTTGAAAGTGGTGCCTGCCTGCTAGAACGGAGCTTTCCACTCGAAAGCAGAAACATGGTTTGATGAAACGAAAGCTTGGCTGCACAACTTCAGATACTCTTCTCTGACATAGGCTATGTAACTCCACTTCACTTCACATACGCTAGGCTCTGGCTCGTGGACAATAAAAAACCATCCTTTTTGGCCCCAGGCAAGAATTCTGCGGAGCTTTCCAAAATGTAATTTAATATTCATCAATTCGGCCTGAGGTCCACACTTTCTGTAAAAACCGTACAGGTTAGACCGTTACCAGTTTCCAGGAATAAGCTAAGATCGGCGGCATAGGAAAAAAACGGGACGAAAACAAAGTGTTGCTCTCGCAACACAATTAGAAGGGGCTTAAGCCCCTAAAGATTACCGATCCCATTCTTTTGGATTGTCCAGATTGTCCATGACATATCTCTTAAGCAACTGGATTAAAGTTCCATTAAGTCTTTCCACCAGTCCATCGGTCTGAGGATAATACGGAGAAGTCTTTATGCCAAGCATTTTACAAACTTCCTTTAAACTTATTGCCAATGTGAATTGAAAAGAAACTTACTACTGATGATTTATGAGTTGGTTTAATAGAAAAATATAATTTTTTACAGTTTGAAACAACTGTAAAAACTGAAAAGTCTTACACTAGAATTTTTGGCCAAAACAGACAAAAGGTTTACGTTTTTTAACAACCAAAATAAGTAAAGTAGTCAACCGAAAACACGAAGCATAATTTTCATAATCAACAACCAACTAAATAAAGGAGTTGAAAAGAAGGTTTGAGGAAAAACTGGCTGAGGATGTTGAGGATAATTCACTTCTTTTTTTGTAGTTATACCACTCAAAAATTATGTAGCAGACGCACAGTCCCAGATATTCAGCACAAGTCAACCAGTTGCTGATCATGAGCTGAAAGTTGAAATTTTCAACCAACAATTGTCATCTGTTTTTTCCTCAAATTTCAAGATTGTTTGTCCCTCACCTTTTTCAAATGATGTATTACATAAGATGGAACCAATTAAATTAGTGATACAATAGTTCTAACGGAAGTTATGTCCCTCAAATTGAATAAATTTGCTTGTCCAAATAACATTCACCCTTGCGTTCTTCATGTGTAACATCAAACATTTTGATTCCCCTACAATCTATGGGTTTGAAAATTGTTACTTCAACTTTCAAGCAAAAGTACTAAATAAACCCAAGATACTAAATTGCTCATTTTAAAGCATCATGGGCTTGAAAGTTACTTCAAAACCCGACTTCTGATTAGTAAAAATTTAGCTAAAAACCACAGACAAATGACATGATAAAAAAAATAGCTTTTACTGCGTCGTGACTCCATAAAATGATGTACAAGTCAAATAAATCTTAAAATTACCTCCCTTTTGATGTTAGCAGCTATTGTCAAAATAGCACGGTAATGATAAAACAACACGATACCTTAGTAGAATCATAATTGCATAATTGTGAGATCCTTGTTTCGCAACAAATTCTGGTTTTGAGTTCTGGTTTGAGGAAGGTCAAACATTTCATAAAACACGAGTATATAAGAGAGCCGGTAAGTTTTGAGAATGTATAGCAATACCAACATTGATGCGTGATAGTCAACCAAATCTTAAGTTGAAGTTTGATGTGCCCTATCTAAATTTGTATGCAAGTGCTGAAATATAACAATTGTTATTAATCGTTCTTGTTTATGTATCCAGACACCAAACACAGTTCCTGTGGTCTTTAGGTATGCTCTCAAATGCTAATTTGACGAGCACTAAACATAATGTGATTCATTAAACATTTTTGGAAAATCTTTTCAGAAAGCCAAATTTGAATATGGAGAATACCACAATCCAAAGAATTTAGCAAGTGTTCCTTATACGCCGATGCCAGGGAATTATTTCCTAGAAGAAAATTCGACTCTTCCGATCCGTTGAACCTGCACTTTCGAATTGCTGAGGCTCAGTTTCGCTGATATTGTAAAACCAGGGACGATGTGAGAGTCACCTTTGTTATCAACCATACCTTTCAATCAGATTTTAAAGAAACAGAAAAACAATTTAGAAAAAAAATGTAGCAATAATGCACGTGAAGCAAAACCGATTTTGGCATTTCATGGCACGCCTCCAAGTTGTTACCATAAGTTTAACAAAAAGTAGAAACGCTAAATCTCCAGCTTGATAGATAATTCAATATGGATATGTGAAATAATCTTGGAACGATGATATTAAAAATACATCATGGGTTTGAAAAAAGAAAAATGTGACGTCATTAGAAAAACAATATGATAATATAATGACGAATAAAGCATTTTATGTTTTTAAACTTATTCCGGAAAGTCGTAATTGTAAAAGTATTTGAATTACTTTCATGTATATTCCAAAATTTTAGGAAACAGCATATTGGTAGGTTTTCAAACGCTAAATTTCCATTTGTATCTGTATAGTCCTTTTGGTTTTTTGAATAGTAGGCTATTAAGTTCTTCACCGCACAAAGAGTTTAGATAGGACTGGAAATATGAAATTAATACTTATTGTTAGTTTTCTTGCTCTTCACTTAGCCTTGTCAGACGAAGAAATAAAAAAAAGAAGAAGGAGTATTAGTTCTCACTAAAAATAACTTTGCCAATGTCTTGAGTGATAGTGAGCACATCCTTGTTAAGTTCTATGCCCCATGGTGTGGTTCTTGCAAATCCCTAGCACCAGAATATGCTAAAGCTGCACAGAAACTGGCATCGGATGGCTCACCAATCAAAGTGGCTAAAGTAGATGCCACTAAAGAACGAGAACTTGCTAAAGAATATGGTATTCAAGGATATCCAACATTGAAGTTCTTTAGAAATGGAAAACCTTCAGAATTTACAGGCGGAAGATCATCTGAGGAAATTGTAAATTGGCTCTTAAAGAAGACTGGACCACCTGCTGTTTACCTGAAAAATGGATACCAATCAAAAGCATTCATTGAAGATAATGAAGTAGCTGTGATTGGTTTCTTCAAGGATCAATCCTCAGAAAAGGCCAAAACATTCCTCTCTGTAGCGGCTGTTTTGGACGATGTCAAGTTTGGTATTACATCGGACGGCGAAGTATACGCAGATCACGACGTTAGTGATGATGCCATTGTCCTCTTCAAAAACTTTGGTGATGAACGAGTCAATTTTAAGGGGGAGTGGACAGTAGATGCTGTTAAAACCTTTGTTCAAGTTGAATATCTGCCACTTGTAGTAGAATTTAATCATGAAACAGCATCGAAAATCTTTGGTGGTGAAATTAAGTCTATTCTTCTCATTTTTCAAACGTATGCGTATGAAGCGTATGGAGCCGCAGATCAACTTGCCAGGGACTTCAGGGGACAGCTACTAATTCTGACCGTTGATACTGAAAAAGAAGAATGTCAGCGCATCATTGAATTTTTTGGCATAAAGAAAACTGAATTACCTACAATGAGACTCATTAAACTTGAAGAGACTGTGACCAAATATAAGCCTGAATACCCTGAGCTTACCGAGGAAAACATGGAGTCTTTCGTCCAAGCTTTCCTTGATAATAAGCTAAAGCCTAACCTCTTGTCTGAAGAGATTCCTGAAGATTGGGATAGCAAACCTGTGAAGGTTCTAGTGGCCGATAATTTTCGTGAAGTTGTCCTTGATGACACCAAAGATGTCCTTGTGGAATTCTACACTCCGTTGTGCGGACATTGCAAACAACTGACACCGATTTATGAAAGGCTTGCCGAGAAATACAAGGACAACCAAAGTATTGTTATAGCCAAAATGGATGCCACTGTTAATGAATTGGAAGAAACCAAAATTCAATCCTTCCCTACAATTAGACTGTACAAAAAAAGGAGACAACAAGGTAGTGGAATACAAGGGTGAACGTACCTTTGAAGGGTTGTCCAAATTTATTGAAACTGGTGGAGTATATGGACAGGCTGCTCCTGATAAGGAGCAAGAAGAAGAAGAAGTTCATGCCCAAGACGAACTGTAGAACAGTTACTTAAGTAGTTACAATCCCTCAACCCCCCTCGTTCAGTTTCTAAATTTCTGTAACATTCTCTCTTTTTGTACACTTCATTTTTTATGTTGGAAAAAAGAAAAAACAATTGGCTCTAGAGAAGGGGTTTCATTTTGTTTATTGAAAATTTGTTAGCTTTGATAAAATGTTGTACGGGTCGGCTGTGGTGTACAGTGTGTGTGTATTGATTCTTTAATCAACGGTATTCTATTTTAAAAATGTTGCCGATGTATATTGGTCGAAAGCTATGACACAATATGTTGACTTTCTATTCAACACAATCATACATCGGAAATATATAACTTTTGGCAGAAAATATTATATATAAAATTAAGACCTCTAAACCGTCCTTCTTAAAACTGGTTCAGACATCAGAATTGGGAGGATATACCAATACAGGAGAATGAAGAGGTCGTCTCCTATATATTCCAATATCCTGTCGCTAAAGTAAAAAAAAAAATATTGCTGATGTATATTGGTTGAAAGCTACGACATAATATGTTGTGATTCGACACAATTATACATTGGAAATATAAAACATTTGACAGAAATATTATATGTAAATTTAAGACCTCTAACATACACAGTATTTAACCATTTTTTAGAATAATACTCTTACAATCACAGCCATGATCTTTATTCTTATATGTAGTTAATGGCGAAATAATAATGTTTTAGATATTACTCATTACTGAATGCTATATATATTGTTGTTATAATAATGATATTTATTATTATGTATAATTTGACTCATTAAGAATTTGATCCTGCTAAGAAATTTTTTTATAGGAACTGCCATACCATGGCACGGACCGACGACGTATTTTTGTCAAAAATCAAGGGACGAGTAACATCTATTGCTATGATTTATCAACCACCAAAGAATGCCTGACAAATCACATCTGATGCTTCACCCAACAGCTATCAACGAAGACAGAACGCCTCAATAATACCAGTCATATAGAAGAAACTACCCACACGCATTGATATCGAACAAATGTTGAGTTAAACCTTAAGAAGTAAATTGAAGAAACAAGACACCTACCACTTATGATGCAGAACTCCATCAAGAACTTTGACCATCGACAGTATGCCTGCAATTCAAACTATAAAGAAACGCGACATTGTCAACATCAAGAACAATCATGAAGATGGAAAAGAACAACGTAAGCTCAAACGATATAACTCGCGAATCGACACACCAAGTGAAGTTTTGACAACTATCTAACTTCAACGACTCTTAAGATAGTTTGACAAATGTTTAAAAAATATTACAAACTTTAACAACTCGTGAAGATTTTAGACTGTAAAAGTATTATGAGGGAGAAGCTAAAAACTTAAATTAATTTGAATCAACAATAATTGAACCAAATGATGTAGTGATATGGCAGAGACATGAACAATTATAGCATAGGTGTGAAAAAAAAATAAAAAGACATGACAGACTCAATAATAAATATTGAAAAAAAAAGTGCCAACACTGATTAATGAAGCAAACTGATGTGAATATGTCAATAGTGAATATGTACCGTGTCTATCATGTGTTCATATTTTGAAATACCTAATATCAATTGTAAACAAAGTTGAATTAAAATCTATCATTTAAAAAACTCAATTCATTGAAGCTAGTACTATAATTTATACGATTGATAATTGGTATTCATAATGTAGTCATTTGTTTTATTTAAATGTGCGATATTAACCTAAGGTGTAGGATCGTTTTGACTTAAATAAAGATTTAATTAAAAAAAAATTCGGTCTCAGGAAATAACAATAAAGAATTTCAAAAGATATAACCCTTTTGGGAGATTGGTCTGAATGATGAGGGCATCATTCTACAACGGGAAGGGGGATAAGCAACATTAAACACTTTGATTCCCCTACAATCTATGGGCTTGAGAATTGTTACTTCAAGTTTCAAGTAAATGTAATAAATAAACCCAGGATACTAAATTGCTCGTTTTAAAGCATCATGGGTTTGAAAGTTACTTCAAAACCCGACGTCCGATTAGTGAAAATTTAGCTAAAAACCACAAACCAATGACATGGTAAGAAAAATTAGTTTCTACTGCTTCGTGACTCTATAGAATAATGTACACGTCAAATAAATCTTAAAGATACCTCCCTTTTGATGTCAGAAGTTATTGTCGAAATAACACGCTAATGATAAGACAACACGATACCTCAGTAGAATCATAATTGCAAAATCCTGAGATACTGGTTTCGCAACAAATTCTGGTTTTGAGTTCTGGTTAGAGGAAGGTCAAACATCCCATAACAAACAAGGATATAAGAGAGCTGGAAACTTTTGAGTAGCTATAGTGATACCAAATTTTAAGTTGAAGTTTGATGTTCCCTATCTAAATTTGTATGTAAGTACTGAAATAAAATTATTGTCATAATCGTTCTTGTTTATGTATCCAGACACTAGGCACAGTTCCCGTGGTCTTTAGGTATGCTCTCAAATGCTAATTTGACTAGCATTGAATATAATGTGATTTATTAAACATAGTTGGAAAATCTTTTCAGAAACCCAATCTGGTCTTTTTTGGCTATTAACTTGGCATGTTTTAGCTATTTATCAAGCGATGAAACAATTAACCTTATTGATTTGCAATGTCATGGCTAAGAAATAAACGATACAGTTGTAGCAGAAATAAAAATGTGCCATTTACTTTCAGTTCCTACTATTTCAATTGTGTTCTGCTTGAGAAGGTGGGGAAGGGGAGCTCGGATATTAGTAATAGATATTAGGCTATATTCAGATGAAGTAGCAAATATAAATTTTGGTGTTTTTAGTGTTGCTCTTTTACACATAGTCCATCCAAGCCGATTTACTAAAATGACAAAATTTATGTCATTATGGTTTTAGTGAAATCTGTGAAACAGTATTTTGATTTTGGATAATGCAATAATGAAAGTGCCTTAAATAACTAAGGCTAATTTATGCCTAGGCATACGTAGGTCCTCAATTATTCGTCAGACTTGGTTATACTAAACCACGGATTAGCCTTTTCAGAAGCAATTTAGGTAATATTCCACCATTTAAGTAAATAATAGAGACTACTGGTCTTGTAGACAGAAATAGGAAAAATATCTCTTTAAAGCGTCTTCATAAAGCTATTGAACCAGCTACAAAATATTCCTTGACTCTAGTTCAGACTTCAATTCTGATTCTGAAAGTTTCAGTTTCCTGGTTCACCAAATTTTCAAACTAACAAAACTGTATTCTGTAATTTTCTTTATTCTTATGACCTAATATCGAAACCAACACTTTTGAATACAATTTGAATAGAAAAACATTTTTTAATTTTAGAGCCTTCTTCCCTTAAAGCATTTGAAGAGAAAACATTATCATATTCCTACTCTTGACTTTTGTGGGGCAGAGTTTTCCAAACCGGGAGGCATGGGCTAGTCTAAAATGAGCCGCGTAAATTACTCCCAGCGAACGATTTTCAAATCATTGCTGAAGTTATGTACGTAAAAATAAGAGTAAAAAACACACTATCATGCTTAGTGCAACAAAACATTTCATAACTTAGCACCCCATCCCGTATCTTCATCATCGTTACTCCAAAATAAAAATTTACCGTCCCAATAAAGACAATATATACGCATAATACCTTGACAACTTTTTTGTGAGCATATCCTTCCGGCTTCTAAAAGCCAGACGCAAGACATTGCATCCTTATTACAAACTCAGATTTGAAAGCTAGCAAAAAATATGATGAAACTTCGTTGGTATTATGACATCACAAAGGAAGTAGCCAAGCAAACAGGGTGAATTCGGTTAGTTCGCAAATTCAATCAAGAAGAAGGATTTTGCAGTCAG
The DNA here is from genome assembly GCF_032884065.1 of Artemia franciscana. Classification (NCBI taxonomy): domain Eukaryota; kingdom Metazoa; phylum Arthropoda; class Branchiopoda; order Anostraca; family Artemiidae; genus Artemia; species Artemia franciscana. The sequence continues at coordinate 8,304 of NW_027062912.1, forward strand.
ACAGAAATTAAGACAAGGTAATTAAGCCTAATTGTAACTGTACACATATCCGTTAATTGGGTTGGTGGTGCCTGGGAAAAAAAATATTTACAGCAATATTGCAACTACTCTGTGAAAGGGAATAAAACCTATGAAATCATTTAGGGTAACTATATAAATAATAAATATGCTCCTATGCCAGGGATTTGGGACCTTTATATGTAAAGGAAGATTAATGGCTCTTCACGATTATGTACTTTTAATCTATCCCACTCAAACTGGCACGGGCCTTTGATGATCTTAGAAATTATGATCTTAGAATATATTGGAGTGAAATTACGGAAAAGTATTCCGCTGGAAATAAGAGATTCTGTTGCAGTTCCGTCATCTCGATTCAATTATAAGAAACATCTTCTTTTTACCAATGCAAATGAATACTGTTTAGGAGGATTCTCTCTTCTTTTTTATTTTTTCTGTAGTGCACAGTACATTTTTCAGTATTCTTTCGGTTTCAAAGTTTATTATTTTTTTGTTCTGTCAATAATTAGTGATATAGTAATATACTCGACGTTCTCCAGGGGCTAAATTAAAGCCCTAAGGATCATTGACTAGTCCCTGGAGTTGTGTTTTATTTTTGTGTTTATTTTCAATAAAATCAAAGTCTCCCAAAAATTGCATCTGGGAGCTCGATATCACCTCTTTCTTTCATTACATTTCTCAAGACAAGGCAATACGACTTATCCTAGCTATTGTTCGGATTTAGTAATATTATTAACAACAATGTGAAAAAAACAATGTGTTTGTTGTGTTCCAAAATTTTGGCTGCTGATAGTATGAGACCTGGCAAATTCAAAAGGGACCTTAAAACTATTCATTCTGAATATATTGGTAAGCCACAAGCTTTTTTAAAGAAAATTGGATGTGATATCTAAAAACAAGCAAAATTTCAAAAAAAAAATTCATTTTGTTGCGCGAGCAACACTTTTTTTTATCCTGGCACCTCTATTTCAGCTTATTCCTAGAAAGTGGTAAGGGTCTAACCTCTGCAAATTTTACGAAAAGTATGGACCTTAGGCCGGATTTTTGAATATCACTGAATTTTGGAAAGCTTCATAGAACTCTGTTCTGTGGCCGAAAATATATTGTTTCTACACATTTCTGTTCGTGATTTCAGCTGAGTTTATCATTCGGTTTTTTGCACTTGGAATTGCGGTAGAGAAATGGTATCAGATGTGCCTCTTCAACTTTAAAAGTTCTCTCATTGCTAAAGAAATTGGATATTATCCTTTGCTCCTTTCTAAGTGGTCACGTTAGAAAGTTGGCCTACGGCAAAAAAAAATCAACTTTTAAACTTTAGAAACTTGGCCTAAGGCGAAAAAGTCAACTTTTGAACTAAAACAGACAGATTTTTTTCAATGGCAGTCGATAGCTCTTGACTAGCTGATCGAATTATATCTCATCCACTTTTTGGTAGAAAATTTTTTTCATGAGACATGCAGTTTGAAAGTTTAAAGGGGTTGACAACTTCAGTTGTAAGGTAAACACTGAAACCAAAAATAGGCCGATACCAATTGTGAGACATATAGGAGAGTTTTAAGCAATAATCGACTGTTAGCTCATAATCATCTTTGGCAATGAGGGGTTCGCAACTTTCGCTAGTTGGTGAGCCTATTATTTGTTTCCGGTGGATTTGAGGGTAAAATTAATTTGATTCCAGTGGTAAGACATGTAGGGGACTTGTAAGTAACAATCGGCTGTTAGGCTACAATCATCTTCAGCGATGAGGTGTTTGCAACTTTTGCTAGTTGCAATAAGGGGTTTGCAGCTTTTGCGAGTTGGATTACTAGTATTTATTTTAAGATCCTTACAGATTAACAACTACAGCGTTTAATCGAAGCGAGGAAACAAAATCAAAGTGTTGGTCTCGAAATACTTTACTCGGCAAAGCCGAACAAAGGCTGCCGCAACACCTCGCGTGGCCCATGCAACATAGATCTAGTTTCCCATCAAATGCCTTACTAGCATCATACCCTGTGTGGAACATAATCTTTCAACTAAAAAAACATACAATAACAGGAGCTTTTTTCTCTGCAGCTATTGATATGGTTAAAAAAACTTTTGGCTAATCTTATTAGAATCAGTTTCGAAAAATACCGCTTCCTGTTAATACAATGGGCAGAAGAATTGATGATATATTTAAAAATACTTGTGACAAATTAGTCTCTCGGTTACTTTCTTCAAAATTCTCCATACAAGTGAATGAAGCTACGGATATGGCTAAAGACGCACATTAAATTGCATATGCTTGATATGTTGACGATACTAATATACCTAAAGATGTCTTTTTTTACAAATCAAATCCTGATGGCGCCACATCCAATGAAATTTTGCAGCTAACTGACAGATTTTTCTATGAGAACGACATAATGTGGAATAATTGCATTGGTCTCTGTACTAACGGTGCGCAATCAGTGGCAGGACGCTAGACTGATCTTTAAAGACAAGTCAAAACAATAAAACCCGAGGTTCTCCTTATCCTGTGGTGGCGCAGTGGGTTTGACCTTAGCTTGGTCATACGGGACCCAGAGATCGAATCTTGCTGCAGGGATGCACTGCAGAGCCGACGCAGGGACCTTAGTAGTCAAGAACCGTCGTTAATCCGATACAATACCCGAGGTTCTCACGACGAACCGCAAGCTCCACAGAGCAGCTTTCGTATTCAAAATTACAAGCGGACAACTTTACAATGTTTTGCAAAAGTAACGAAAGTTATAAATTACATTAAAAACAGTCCATTAAAAGCAAGGTTATTCCCAAAACTGTGTGAAAATATGCGAGGCTTGCATATCTTATTCCTATATCGCATTGCGAGGTAATTACATGTCACTTCTGTACTATTGTGAAGTGTGCTGGCTAATTTGTGCAAGAGATTCAAAGGGTACGTGACTCGAAGGAGGTATTGCTTTGTCTCTCAAGGGAAATCCTAACTAAGACGGCAATATGCATAGGGATGATAGTTTTGTTGTTAAACTTGCATATTATGCTGACATTTTTGAAAGATTGAGTGTTCTTAATAAATCAATGCAAAGACTGCAAACACATTTGCTTATACAAAAAGACAAATTGAAAGAGTTTATTAAAATTATGGAACTATGGAAATCGACTTTGCCAAACAATATGATTGACATGTTTCCTCGTTTATATCTATGCACCCAAGAAGACATAGAAACAAACAAAATTTCGAATTTTGTGATTCAATTATCCGTGATCTTGATTTCAGAAAATTTGCGTGGATACAGAATCTATTTATAGACAAAGAAGATAATGAATTTGGATTGATAGGTATTGAAAAAGAAAAATCGATTGAATTATTCTGTGACACTACATTAAAAAAATAATTTTAGAATGTATCTCTGGTTTGATTCTGGTTGAATCTTCACACAGAATATAACACTTTGTCAAACGAAGCTTTGAAAGGACTGCTGCCACAAACACCAAAGATTTTATTAACTTTGTGCTAATAGACAAGCACATCCATCTCATTGAAAACAATAATAAAATATCATTTGCTACTAGTTTGTATGAATAAATTTTATAGGAGTAAAAATATTTCTCTTTTATTTTATGAAAACTTCACAGGGGGATGGGGCACTAAATGATTCAATATTTTTAATGGAGGCGTAGTAACATAAAGTTTGGAAACCACTGGCTTAAGCGGTTAAGCCTAAGCTTTCAATATTAATAAAAAAAAGTAGCTTTGCAGGCCTTGAACGGTGACATTATAGGTTTTATGTTTCTGGGGACTTTTTTCTACCACTCTTCTCTGTAAAACTAGTGTGCACTCCCATACACAATTGTTGATAAACGTTTTGTAAGGGACATAAACGCTTTTCACAGATTCTACTATGGAATTGCCTCAACTTTCAAATTTGGCTGAAATCATTGCTATTCCTGAGGTATCTGCTGTCACAACTGGTAAGTTATCTATTTTATAGATAGCTATTTATTTAGTTTGTTTATTATTTAGTTTATTTGGTTGGTGTAATGTAATGATGTAATGTAATATAATGGTGTAATATAATTCCCATCAAGTGCAGGATCAGTTTGTAGTTTAAGTCTGATAATATGATATTTTTTTTGGAACATTTTTTGGCACCTAGTTCTCCCAATTCCTTCACAATTCAGTAATTATTATATATAGCACGTCATTAGTGGAAAAAATGTATTCAAAACCAAAATTAAAAAAGCTGCATTTTTCAAAACTATTGTAATTATTGTTATGTAATATTGTTGTAAATATAATTATTGTAAATATTGTAATTATTATCCTAACTTATGCTGTTGGAAAAACAGAAAAGTCAACGCACATGAAAGTAAACATAAACCTAACAAGTTAACCTAACCAGAAAACGTTAGCATAGCAACATCAAAATGGACAAAATGCATCCGATACAAATTACAACCACATGAAACTCAAATTTTGAACTGATTTATTTCATCAGTTCCAGCGATACTCAAACAATAAAAGAGAAACACCCAGCAGAAGAGGAGAGTGTGAAAAAGGTGGAAAGGAGAATTTGTTAGCTAGTGAATACGCTAAACTACAAATGATGAAGATAATGTTCTTGGTTAAAAAGAATAGTTGCTATGAATTGAAAAAATGTGTGTAAACTTCTATGTGTAAATCTCTGCTCCTGACTAATATTTGATAAAAAGGACATCGACCAGATTTTTTTTTGTAAGTCTCACTGTTGAATGTATTTGTATGTCTCTTTTATTTTATATTTTATTTAGAAAATGTAGTCCCTTCTCCAAATAAATGTGAGGAGCTCTTTGACATTCTAGCACATTTATTGTCTCCTAAATATGAAGATGCTTCTCTGAATACTTTTTTTGTCATTTCAGCACCATTTAAGCTTGAAGCTGACTCCCAGGAATCAGGGACACTGTTTCTGGAGAATGAAGGTACATCTCTTTTTTAGGACACCAAATACATTAAATAATATTTTTTTAAAGAAAAAGCAAGGGCAAGTAGACTTGAAGCTGACCATGTAAAACTTAACATGTCATCCATGAATTTGGACACATATGTTTTAATGATGAAGGTAAATCTCTAACATTTGGTTTATGCAAAATCAAATAACTTTTCCAAAAACACTAGGACTTCTGACTAAACAAAAGTACATAATTCATATTTGGAAGTTGATCAAAAGTTTGGATATTGATCTGTAGAACAACTTTTTGTATTTGGATTTAAAACTAGAGGTATATTATGATTCCTATTTAACATCAATAAAAAAGAAGAAATTCAAGTTTAAGCCTGATATTACATTCTATTAAAATGTATTACATTCCTCTACTACCTCAGATTCTACCTAGGCTCACCTAAAAAAACCTCCTTTCTTATGTTATTAGAAAAAAACTGGGATAAACAATAAATTTTGCACTTACATTTATAATCTATGTTTAACCAAATGGAAACATGTTTTCCTTAACTTCAAAGTTATCAGAAAAGAAAAAATATTAACAAAGAATCTGCTTCAGCCTGGATACAGCCTTAGCCTAAGACGCATAACAGGAATCAATAATAGGTATAAAATGCCAGAAAAAAATTACAAGCCGCTATCGGCAGAAATGACGATGGTCTAACAGGTGAACCTTTTCCCCCCTTTAAATGTTGAATGTTAGTTTTCAAATTATCTCAGACTTCTAATCTCGACTCAGTTATTTCTTAAAATTGATGTTGCTAGACCCTTCGAACCTTTTAAATAGTATATCAAAATAGTGTGTAATCTTATTGAAAATACTAAATAAAAAAAACAACAAGTTATTCTGCTGAAAGTAAGGAGCGACATTAAAACTTAAAACGAACAGAAATTATTCCGTATATGAGAGGGGCTGTCCCCTCCTCAACACCTCGCTCTTTACGTTAAAGTTTTTTATTGTTATAAGAAATGGGGCTACGAAAAAGAGTCAAACTTTAGCGTAAAGATAATTTCTGATCGTTATTTAAACAATGCCAGAATATCTAACCCCATCTCCACGGAGAAATGCCCTCACCACGGATATATCTTCTAGACTATTCAATCCCAGTGAAATTTATCTCGGACAATTACTCTTAACTACTCCGCCCGTTAAATTGAGACGGAAAGAGAAAAAAGATATTTAAAATGAATTTTGAATAAGAATTCTGGCAAATTCCCGCAGTGTATAATTTTCCCTGACAATTTCACTCCTTGGAAACTTCCCTACCAATGGAAAACTCCCCCATGGGAAAACCTCATGGACAAATTTTGTAACTTAAAGGCCTTCACTTTGGATGGGGGGGGGTTCATGTTATACCGAAAGGCATAGTTATTTGGCCTTTCAACTATGATGAACAAAATGGCTATCTCAAAATCTGGATTGGATGATTTTGGGAAAAAGGGGCAGGGGAGGTGGCCTAGCTGTCCTCCAATTTTTTAGTAACTCAAAAAGGGCACTAGTGCTTTTAATTTCCGTTCGAATGGTCCCTCTTCTGATATTTTAGGACCATTGAGTCGATACAATCAGCCCTGGAAAAAACACGCATCCGTGATCTTTCTTTTGGCAAAAAAATACAAAATTCCATAGTTTTGCAGATAGGGGCTTGAAACCTATACTTTAGGGTTTTCTAGTACTATTATTCTCAGGCTTGTAGCCTTTGATGGGTTAGACTAAACTTAAGTTTATATATTTGAAATCACCATAAAAAGTCATTTCTTTTAATATATCCATTAGTATCAAAATCTTTTCTTAAGACCGTTTTTTAGAGTCTGCGTTATAATTGAGCCAGGTCGATCCTTACTTACAGTTTGTTACCATTTACTGTTTGAACCACAATTTTCTCAAATTTTTCTTTTGGTTGTTATACGTATATGTATATGAATATTTACGTATTTTTTTTTATTGAATGACAACCGCAAGCTGAAAACATACAACATCTTTGGTTTTATTATCACATAAAAATGATAGTTTTTAGAAGCTTAGAATTATAAGCTGCTTAGGATAATATTAAATGCTAAGATTGGCTGAAAAATAAAACAAAACAAATTATTGTTTATATCGGCTATTATTTAAAAAAATTCTAACTTTAGCCTCAAGAGCAAGGTACTGACATGGGGAAGAAGCTATCCATCGCTTTTTGTAATCGTAGTACTATAGTTGAAAAATTTCAAAGATTAAAGAAAGCTACTTAAGTCAGTTAAAGAACATAATATCTTATCCCAGGAAAAGACAGTGGTCTAACAATCGATTCTTAATTTGTAATCCTACCTCGTCTTGGGTTCGATATTTGCAGTTTTTGATAAATTACAATCTAGGCTAATTTTCTAAGCCCTCAACGAATAAGATGATCACGCTCAAACGATTTATTCTCAGTTGTACGTTCTTTAGTATAGTAAATATGAAACTTAATTTTTCTCCTTCAAACTTGCCGAAAGTAGGGTCTTGCCTCAACGAATAAGATGCTCACGCTCAAACGATCTATTCTCCGTTGTATGTTCTTTAGGTTAGTAAATATGAAACTTAATTTTTTTTCCTTCAAACTTGCCGGAAGTAGGTGCACTGAATAGTTGGTACAAAATCTAGGAATAGGGGCCAAAAAGATGGCGAAGATTACTGAGGCGTAAGAGCAAGTTGTTATTTCTTCTTCTTTCTCTTGCCTTAAGACAGAGCTAGTTTTTTTTTAAAGTTGTGCTGCAAAAAGTTTAAATATTGTTTGACACTAAAAAACTTGCCTACGAAATACACCGATCTCCCATACGTCGACTAGCTCACCTAGAGCTATTGATCAGCAATGAAAGGTATTTATTTGTATAAGATTAAAAGTAAATTTTTAAATATAATGAATATATATACAATCATCGATTTGTTTTTATTATGAAACTATAAACTCAGACTGTCGATCATTTATCTGTTCATTAGTTAAAGTGTTTGAGAGCTTGAATAGATTCCGAGTATTTTTTGTTTTTTTTTAGACTTTGATTCACATGTTTTTTTATTTGCATTTTTTTGCAGATTTTGGAGATACATTAAAAACACGTGAAACCGAAACACCCGATTCGGATTTCTCTCCAGAGCATCAACCACCTCCTGGAATTTTACCCAGTTTTTCTGCATTCCCCTTTGACTCCCATGAAAGGGGTTGCAATGATGAAGGTATGTTTCGAACATACAGTGTTAATTAGCCTAGCAATTTTTTGTATAAACTAATTTTAAAGCCTTGAAAAAGGCGAAATAAAAAAAAAAATGAAAATAAATTGCAATTTAAATTTTGGATTTTGAATATCTGTAACTTCATTAATATTCCAAGTTAAGTCAAGGTCTTTTTATAGTGCTAGTACTAGGTAGTTTAACAATTTTGAATATCAATAATCTATTGTAGTTTTAAATTAAATCAAGACCTTTTTTAGTCGAGACATTTTATAATTGCTATGCTACCTTTAATTTATTTTTCTCTTCCTTTAGAGATAACGAGTTCTACCTTGGGCACTTTTGATGGGGTAATTTAATCAGAATTTATGGGTCCAAAACTAATTGTTGTTTTGAAAATGCTGACGGGGAAGGCTATAGAAGAATTAACTGCTGGCATCTGGCGCTGTGACTCCTGTGGAAAAACGGAGAAATCATTTTTGATGTTAGATCTTCATTTTGACACTTGCCGTGAAATAATTCCCCGAATAGAGCGTGACATCTGCCCTGCAGTTGTTCATGAGTGCATGAATCATCAATATGCATGATAAACTGTTGTCTTATTGGCTTAGATAACTTTTGAGAGAAACTCAATCAAATGGGGATAAATATTACCCTGGATAATTGCTGCGGTAGAGGATAAAATCACTCAAGTATGTTTTGCCTCATTTAGCCTATAAATCTTCCACATATGGTTTTTCGTGATGCAAAATATGTATTTCCAGCAAAATTTTCCACAGTTGTCTTGCAAAGATAATACGGTTATAATCTTTTAATTTTTTCCGCCATTCGCAGCATACTGGTAAAAAGGGTAAGACGCATTAAACGTGTCTTTTTCAGCAAAAGCCCAATTCTTCCATAAAAAGGCTGTCTGTTAAATTATTTTATACCGACTTTGCCTGCAAAGCTACAATAAAGACAAGTCTAAAATAAAGGATAAGATTCAAACTTGTAAGGACCAACTGAGTGCACTACCACCTCTCCCAATATGTGGGCTATGTCTGTGGCTAAGTACATCTATAATGTTGTTTAGATAATATCTATGAGAACACAGTTTTTTCCTGATCGGGGAACGTATTTTTAGGTGACTAATCAAAGAACCGTTAGGATTTAGCGCTAAGAACCTTTTGTTACAGTGTGAAATCAGCATTTAATTAATTCGTTTTTAATATCTTACTTTTCGTAAAGAAACAAACGAAAATATTTAAGACTGATTCATTTCTTTAGCAAATGTATTGTATAGATATCTTTCTTTGATCAAAATATTGCAGTTTTGAGACATGTAAGTACATTTTAAAAGTTGATTTTCCTTACAAGTGATATTCTAGATGAAGCTTTTTTTGCTAGGCTATGCTGTAAACTAGCCTAAGTGAGTGAAACTTTCAGGTGTGAATTCAAGTCTAACTTATAACATCAGCTTAGTACTCTATTCTCCTTAAAGAAATACGTTCAAATTATGGGTTAACACTGTTGGAAAGAGGCTCTTCTGAAGATAGCCAATAAAGTAAAAGCTGGCTATCAGCTCTAGATTTTTTGTTTGTTTTCATTTCTAATTGATATGGTTGTCTTTCTAGTAAGTTTGCAGTTTAAAACAATTTAGAAAAGATAAAAGTGAATATAGGCTACTCACTTGATGACTTTTTTTTTCTTTAAATAGCCTAACTCAATAATTGCTTCTGGGAAATTTAAATTTTTAGGCTTTAAAAGAATAAAAGAGAAAAGAAAATTTAAAGTAGAATGTTTTGAAGTAGGCTAGTTGCCAGAATTGGTAACACTGGAGTAGTTGGGTTTTATTCTTCTTGTTGATGACAAATGGTAAACAAGCAACAGGAAAGAAAGATTTATGGGTAAATTTCTAGTTTATTGACTTTTGGCTATCTTGGAAAGGGGTTAGGATAGGACAAATGAAACTTTCAGGGATGGGTCTAAAGGCTGAAGTATTTCATGGGAAAGTATTTTGAAGTACCCACCTCAACTCCTTTTCCCTCTAGAGGGCCCTGAAATTTGCCTACAGTTAATTTTCAGTTACCTGTTGCTTTTTCTTTACCTTTAGCTTTGAAAATGCAATTCCTGTTCTTTGAGTAGAATTCTGAGCCACATCAATGTTTTTTTTCAAGATTTAGGAAATGTATTTGCATATCTTTAAAATCTTATAAATTGGGATTGTGCAAAGCTGTGAACCTGAAAACAATCTTGTTGTACTTCATTCAAGCAGAAGATCCATTTTACAAGGTTTCACTCTTATAACACACCCATTTTTAAAGGTCTTCAAAGTTCAGGACCCTCTAGAGAGAGAGGGGGTGGAGGTAGATACTTCAAAATACCTTCCCATGACATACTTTAGCCTTCAAACCCATCCCTGAAAGTTTCATTTTCCTAACCTAACCCCTTTCCAAGATTGCCAAAAGTCAATAAACTAGAATTTTTCCAATTTGTGCAATTTTGGCTATGTATTGGTGTTTTTTTTTTTTGGGGGGGGAAGGAAAGCTTCCTGTTAAATTCTAGTCTTACCAGCACATTTCAATATCTGCTTTAAAATGTAGGCCCAATCCAAATAAGCCAGGGGGGACTTTTAATGATACACATGACTTTAAAATTTTTATGTGTAATTGAACAAGTTATAGGTTCTAAAACTTTTTAGCCAAACACACACAAATTGATTAACTGCACATATGTGGTCCCTGATAAAAATAACTTTCATAGTCATGTTTAGAGCACCAAAAAGTAAAAAACAAACACCAAATGATTACAGACTAATATGGATGTTCATACTACAATTTTTTTGTATAAAATGATTAGTATCTATTGTAAAAATCAGTTTACTACATTGAATGATATAGGGGGACTTGTTTTTTATTTTTTTTTAATCACAAACATCCATGAAATGAGAAGAACTAATTCATAAGACCAGTCTCAGTTCTTTGCTGATATTTAGTCTTCCATGGTCTTTGACTTCATTGATGTTATTGCAGAAAAAAAAATCCTGTTTCACACAACTATGTAGTTGTAAATAGGATCAGTATTCAAATAACTCTTACAAACAAAATATTTTACAAAATCATCAATATATGTATTTATCATTAAAATTTTAGCATGCATTCAATGATGAAGTAATTTTTGGAAATCAATTGATAGCTAATGGTGGAGTGTGCATACAAACCAAAAGTATTTTTGAATTTAAATTAATCAGTTTTGCTTATTTATTTTTACAGTTTAATATGGTAACACTGATGATATTGCAATACTGTCCTAAAAACTTTATTATTTTGAAATAGGCCTATCTTTAAAAGATTGTTAGAAAATTATGACTCTCAGGTAGGAATAGATAGTATCTTTAAAAAATTGTTAGAAAATCCTGGCTCTCAGGCATGAATAGATGGTTCAGGGGTGAGGGTGAAGGAATTGGTATTTCAAGATTCTGGCTCTCTGGTATAAATAGATGGTATTTTTTTTTTAATTGTTAGAAAATCATGAGTCTCAGGTATGAATAGATGGTTCAGTGGGTGAGGGTGAAGAAATTGGCATTTCAAGATTCTGGCTCTCAGATATAAATAGATAGTATTTTAAAAAATTGTTAGAAAATCATGACTCTCAAGTGTGAATAGATGGTTCAGGGGGTGAGGGTAAAGATATTGGTATTTGAAAATTCTGGCTCTCAGATATAAATGGATCACATTTTTTTTAAATTGTTAGAAAATCATGACTCTCGGGTATGAATAGATGGTTCAGGGGGTGAGGGTGAAGAAATTGGTATTTCAAGATTCTGGCTCTCAGATATGAATAGATGGTATCTTTACAAAATTGTTAGAAAATCATGACTCAGGTATCAATAGATGGTTCAGGGGTGAGGGTGAAAGAATTGGTATTTCAAGATTCTGGTTCAGATATAAATAGATCATATTTCAAAAAAATTGTTAAAAAATCATGACTCTCAGGTATGAATAGATAGTTCAGAGGGTGAGGAAATTAGTATTTCAAGATTTTGGATCTCAGGTATAAATATGATGGTATTTAAAAAAAAAATTGTTAGAAAATCATGACTTTCAAGTATGAATAGCTGGTTCAGGGGGCAAGGGTGAAGAAATTGGTATTTCAAGATTCTGGCTCTTAGGTATAAATAGATGGCATTTTTAAAAAATTGTTAGAAAATAATGACTCAGATATGAATAGATGGTTAAGGGGGTGAGGGTGAGGTATTTCAAGGTTATGGCTCTCAGATATAAATAGATGGTATTTTTTTTTTAATTGTTCGAAAATCATGACTCTCTGGTGTGAACAGATGGTTCAGGGGTGAGGGTGAAGGAATTGGTATTTCAAGATTCTGGCTCTCAGATATAAATAGTTGGTATTTTTTTAAAAATTGTTAGAAAATCATGACTCTCAGGTATGAATTGATGGTTCAGGGGATGAGGGTGAAGAAATTGGTATTTCAAGATTCTGGCTCTCAGATATAAATTGATGGTATTAAATTTTTTTTTTAGGAAATCATGACTCTTGGGTATGAATAGATGGTTCTATTCATACCATATTTTTTAATTGTTTATTTTTATATTTTTAATATTATTATCAAAAATTCAATAGTAAATCAAAATTAAAAGAAAAATTAAATTAAAAAAATAAAACTTAATATTATTTTCTACTTGTAGAGCCTAGCAAATTTTGCTTCTTCTTAAATAAGAACATAAATTTTGAAGGGACTGCAGAACTTCTGGAAAGGTTTGTTGTTTTGTTTGATGTACCATAAGGCCTATTCATATACTGGATGTGTTCTGAAATTTTCATGTGTTCTGTTTTTGATTGGCTCTATTCTAATTGAGCATTAATAATTTTAGATATTTTTGACTGAAGTGCAGCCATCTCCAAATATTGCCTTTACATGGGTGAACCTAGCAACAGTGCAAAGGTAAGACATTTATGCAAAACTTGAGCTGATATTTTTATTTTGTCATTAACCTTTATTCATGTAAACATCAGGCTTAAGTACAGGATATATCCACAAAATTAGTTTGGACTGTGGAATCTAACTAGTTTTATTTCTACAATTTTTGCTTTGTTTAATCTTTTGACAAAAATATTTTTTTTAAATATAAATATACAAATATTTTTTTATATTAATCTTTTTTATTTATAATTCTTTCAAATTCTTTTAGATTTAAAATTTTTAGATTTCCCAATTCTTTTAAATTTATTTATAATTCTTTTTAATATTTTATAAAAGAATATTTCATTTCTTTTGAGAAATGTCTTTACATTTCCCTATTCTATTATGCACAAAAAGAATTTTGCTTGCAGTTTCTGCAGGACAGAATCTCTCTAAACTAGTGTCAACTGAAAAAAAAAAAAAAACTTGTCTCCAGACACAGAATATTAAAGCTGGTGAAGCTTCAAGGAATAGCCTGCATTAATGTTTTGGGGTGCTTGTCTAGCTTTGGCTGGGTTTTCAGCTAGGAATACTTGAGAGATCTAAACTAATGTATACAGGATAAAAAACTGGTTGTGTTTTCAGTGTTGCAACTGAAGAAGAAGCTTTTCTTACAAGAGGTGTTGGGGCAGCACAACCTATCTGAATTATTGTTTTAGCTGCTTCCAAAGTAGTTGTTGTATTTTAGGGTACTAGACATATGCCTGCTTCATCATTTCAAGATCTGGTAGTAGAACTTCTATAGTTGTCCAGCAAAACTATTTTTCCAGTAATTGTCCAGCAAAATTGTTTTATGCATTCATTTTAAAGCAGCCCAAATGATATTTGTATTCACAAAGAAATGCATTCAGGTGCCAGATAGGCCAGTCATTTAGAAAATTCAGATTGAATTGTTCCTATGGGGTAACCTACACAAGTGCTCCCCTCCTCATCCCATCTATACAGATACTTCTTGTTATTTGCTAAACCAAATTACAGTATCAAATCCAGCTGAAGTTAACATACAGGGAAAATCATTACAGATGGAGGATAAAGGTTAAATTCACATTGAGGTTAAGGTTAAATTTACAGATTGCATTTAAAAAAATAAAACAAAAGCAGAAAGATCTATGAGCTCCTATAAAATCACATTGCAATCAGCTTTGAAGTTTTAATTACTGATTTCTCTTATATAAAATCGTTTATATCTAAAATTTGTTCATTTCTTTTGCCACTGTAATAATTCAACATCGTTTATTTAACAACTTCTCATTATTATTGTGTCAGTGGTTATAAAGAGTCAAGATTTTAACCAATAAAGCTTCTCCAAAATGTTAGACATAATACTGAAAAGATACTGTTCTTGCCTAAAAACTTTTTTCTTGTGCATATGCACCCACTGCTTTGGATAGTCTTATTTTTTATATTATTGCTCTTTTCTTCTTCTTTTTTAATTTGTTTTTACTCCCTATATAAAATCTTACCTACTAAGTAGCATCACTGCCCCAGCCCTTGAACATGACTGCCCCATTTTCTTTAAGGTGAGTTGACAAAAACGTGCCTGAAATGATAATTAGGCCAACAATGAATGAAAAGGATTGGAGTCATGAAAATGTCTATTTTACATATAGCAAAAAGCAGCATTTTATTTCAAGATGCATCATCTTGTTTGTTTTTATTATAACACTGACAACTTTAATTCGTCTCTGTTTTGAGGGACTAAAACTGAATATCAGTATCCCATAAATGTTTTAATCCTTTGGATTTACCTTTCTTTGTATTCTTGTAATATCTAGAAGAAAAAAAAACAACAAAGAAAAAATACCACATTTTCAGGGACCAACATTTTTAGGATTTTAATTTTGATGGCTTATGAATATCAAAATGAGCACATCATAATATTAATTGAATTTTTGGTAATTCTGCAATTCATATGTTTTTTTGCTTGAAGAAGACCAAAATGATTTCCTCTTCCTCATAGCTATCAATTTTTCATCAAAATTTACTGTACTGAACTTTAAATAAAATTTCCAGCAAAACAAAAAGCAGGACCAAAATCTACAACAGTTGTGGAAACTCTTATTCATTCTCGTTCAAGCTGGTTATTTCAAACCTCTGGTTACCCCCATCTCCAATCAATTTGGAACCAAAAATCTTGGATTATACAGTGAAAATTGCACACAAAACCTTATGTCTTCATTGTTTGTTTGTTTTTTTAATCAAATAAATACAAAAATTCCTTGACAGAAAATTCTCACCTTTGGAACCCCTCTTCCCCCATGTATTGATAACGACCATATTTTTAAATTTGAAATTATTTAAAAAATCCCCTGGAAAATATTCCCACCTGCAATTCTTCCTCTGGAAAATTCGTCCCCTCCCCTCCCTGTGGAAGGGGGGGGGGATTCATTTGACTTTTGTGTTTGGGTCTTTTTTTCCAATCATTTGAATCTTCTTAATTTTACTTTGTAGTTTTTCACTTAATTTTACTGTGTAATGAGATCACACTTAATTCCTCTAGAAAGCCAAAATAACTTAGCCTAAATTCAGTCTATAAATCTTTTCAGACATGTTGAAGCGTCATTACTGTTTACATTAGAGAGAAAAGATAGTATATTTAGAGTTTTTTAGGCCTAGTAAAGATAGTAGCCTATGTGGAATATTTGGAACGTTAAAGCATTTAGAAAACTGAACGACATTAAACAAATTCAAAATGTATAGTACATGATATTTGAAAAAGAAAAATCAATTGATGAAAATTTACATTATTGATTTCATTTATTTTCTGAGTGAAAGGAATTAAAGCTCTTACTATTCTTTTTGTTTGAGAAGTATTCTTTTGCTTTTTTCTATAAGTTAATTGCATGGTAGGAGTTTTTGGAATTTTCCTCTCCTTAACTCAATGCTTCCTAGTTCTTCTAGCCCCCTCAGGGAAGGGAGCCAATCATTTAATTGGCTATCAGAAGTGGATATTCCTATTGTTATATCTCCAATATCCAATGATGATAGCCTGAATGATACCATGATTACTGTCTCTGAGTCCCCAATCTCCAAAACTGATAACCAGCCAATGATGATTTTCAGACAGTGGACAGAAAACAGAAAGAAAAAAAGCCTTCTATGAGTCCTCCTGAAATACTTGGAATCTCAAACTCACTCCCAGTTATGGAGATAAAGGACATACCCATTATCCTTTTTACTCCAACAGTAAAAGATAAATCTTCTTCTTTCAAAAATATTGCCAACATTAGAAAGAATTTTTTCAAATCTTTTAGATGCAGCTTCACTGTGAATATAAACAGAGATGGCTCACTAACAGTTATGTTTCTAGACAAAAATGAAGCCTGTAAAGCACTTAGTCTATATAAAATTGGCAATATCTCAGTTGCACCTGAATGGTGGAAACCACCTCTGAAATATTCAAAGAAAATAGTGTTGTATAACATACCATTGAAAATGTCAACTGATGACATTTGTCATCAGTTGACATTTTCAATGGTATGTTATACAACACTATTTTCTTTGAATATTTCAGAGGTGGTTTCCACCATTCAGGTGCAACTGAGATATTGCCAATTTTATATAGACTAAGTGCTTTACAGGCTTCATTTTTGTCTAGAAACATAACTGTTAGTGAGCCATCTCTGTTTATATTCACAGTGAAGCTGCATCTAAAAGATTTGAAAAAATTCTTTCTAATGTTGGCAATATTTTTGAAAGAAGAAGATTTATCTTTTACTGTTGGAGTAAAAAGGATAATGGGTATGTCCTTTATCTCCGTAACTGGGAGTGAGTTTGAGATTCCAAGTATTTCAGGAGGACTCATAGAAGGCTTTTTTCTTTCTGTTTTCTGTCCACTGTCTGAGAATCATCATTGGCTGGTTATCAGTTTTGGAGATTGGGGACTCAGAGACAGTAATCATGGTATCATTCAGGCTATCATCATTGGATATTGGAGATATAACAATAGGAATATCCACTTCTGATAGCCAATTAAATGATTGGCTCCCTTCCCTGAGGGGGCTAGAAGAACTAGGAAGCATTGAGTTAAGGAGAGGAAAATTCCAAAAACTCCTACCATGCAATTAACTTATAGAAAAAAGCAAAAGAATACTTCTCAAACAAAAAGAATAGTAAGAGCTTTAATTCCTTTCACTCAGAAAATAAATGAAATCAATAATGTAAATTTTCATCAATTGATTTTTCTTTTTCAAATATCATGTACTATACATTTTGAATTTGTTTAATGTCGTTCAGTTTTCTAAATGCTTTAACGTTCCAAATATTCCACATAGGCTACTATCTTTACTAGGCCTAAAAAACTCTAAATATACTATCTTTTCTCTCTAATGTAAACAGTAATGACGCTTCAACATGTCTGAAAAGATTTATAGACTGAATTTAGGCTAAGTTATTTTGGCTTTCTAGAGGAATTAAGTGTGATCTCATTACACAGTAAAATTAAGTGAAAAACTACAAAGTAAAATTAAGAAGATTCAAATGATTGGAAAAAAAGACCCAAACACAAAAGTCAAATGAATCCCCCCCCCCTTCCACAGGGAGGGGAGGGGACGAATTTTCCAGAGGAAGAATTGCAGGTGGGAATATTTTCCAGGGGATTTTTTAAATAATTTCAAATTTAAAAATATGGTCGTTATCAATACATGGGGGAAGAGGGGTTCCAAAGGTGAGAATTTTCTGTCAAGGAATTTTTGTATTTATTTGATTAAAAAAACAAACAAACAATGAAGACATAAGGTTTTGTGTGCAATTTTCACTGTATAATCCAAGATTTTTGGTTCCAAATTGATTGGAGATGGGGGTAACCAGAGGTTTGAAATAACCAGCTTGAACGAGAATGAATAAGAGTTTCCACAACTGTTGTAGATTTTGGTCCTGCTTTTTGTTTTGCTGGAAATTTTATTTAAAGTTCAGTACAGTAAATTTTGATGAAAAATTGATAGCTATGAGGAAGAGGAAATCATTTTGGTCTTCTTCAAGCAAAAAAACATATGAATTGCAGAATTACCAAAAATTCAATTAATATTATGATGTGCTCATTTTGATATTCATAAGCCATCAAAATTAAAATCCTAAAAATGTTGGTCCCTGAAAATGTGGTATTTTTTCTTTGTTGTTTTTTTTTTCTTCTATATATTACAAGAATACAAAGAAAGGTAAATCCAAAGGATTAAAACATTTATGGGATACTGATATTCAGTTTTAGTCCCTCAAAACAGAGACGAATTAAAGTTGTCAGTGTTATAAGGAAAAAACTGAAAAATAAGAGAAAAAGAAAACTAAAAAAATATTAATAAACATAAAAAATATAAATATAAATATAATATAAATTAGCAATCAACAAAACACCGAGACACAAATGACGACCGGGACACAGGGAGTATAAATGACGACCAGGACATAAGTAAAAAAAAAAAACTAAAAAAACTAAAAAAATGGTAAAAACTACAAAAAAACTAAAAACTAATAAAAAAAACTAAAAAATCTAAAAATCTAAATAAACTAAAAAAGAAAAAAAAGAAAAAAGGAAAAAAATAAAGGAGAAAAACAAAACTAAAAAACGAATGTATATACAGACCGGGACACCGGGATACAAATGACGACCGGGACACAGGGAATATAAATGACGACCGGGACACAGGGACACAACTACAATGGGGACGCCGGGGGGCACAGGGGGATATAAATGACGACCGGGACACTGGGACACAAGGAATATAAATGACGCCCGGGACACTCAAAGAGAAATCACAGACTGGGACACCGGGACACAAATGACGACCGGGACAGAGGGAATATAAATGACGACCGGGACACAGGGACATAACTACAAAGGGGACGCCGGGGTGCACAGGGGGATATATAAATGACGATGGCGACTCAGGGAATGGTCGATTAGCAGTCACCATCAACAAAGCTCAAGGGCAATCATTAGAATCATGAGGTATAGATCTGAATACGGATTGTTTTCCCATGGACCATTATATGTTGCATGTTCAAGAGTCGGTAAACCTGACAATCTATTTATATGCACAGACAATGGGACAGCAAAGAATGTTGTATATTCGCAAGTTTTACGTGGTTAAAAACATATATATATATATATATATATATATATATATATATATATATATATATATATATATATATATATATATATATATATATATATATTTATATATATATATATCTATATTCACAGGTGGGACATAGGGACACAACTACAATGGCGCGTAACTAATATGGCGCGTAACGACTTACGCGCGCGGGGGGGCTTGGGGGGGCGCGAAGCGCCCCCACCAACTAGGTGTTGGGGTGGCGCGAAGCGCCACCCCAACAGCTAGTATTATATAAATCCTTGTCATTGGCAATTCTATTAATATTTTGGATCAATAGTAATGCTGATTTGGAGTCAGAGAGACAGGGTATTCCATGTTATAATTTATAAGTGCACCCACAGCCAGGCGAGTGGCACATATTTCAGCAGACAAGATGGAAGATTCCAATGGGAGAGGAGAATAGCTGTTCAAATTCTGGGATGGGATACATGCTCCTGCTCCAGCTCTTTCCCTCTGGACAGATCCATCTGTATATATTTTTCTACAGTTAGGGTACGCCTTTGAGATCTGTTCAGCCAAAATAGTCTGGATCTCATAATTAGGAATCAAGTCTTTACTAATAGAGTTAAGTTCTAATTGACAACCTGATTGATTCATTTCCCAATGGAGGGGACTCAGTAAAGGGATATGAATAAGGAGAGTGTTGATTCCAGTTTGGGACCTCCAGTTGAAACTGATTCCATGATGAATGGGCATTGGGACAGGCTGACTTCCCAGGAAAGGTATGTGCATATACAGCATGCTTGGTTCCATAAGCCTAGATTTGCGAGAAATATTTAATCCTTAGACTGGATGCTCTTTCACTTAGGGACACCAATCCTGACAGTATTTTTAACTTTGAAAGAGGAGTATGCTTATGCACACCCAAAGCTATTCGAATAGGAGAATTTTGTAAAGATTCAAGGATTTTGAATGAGGATGGAGGACGAGCTGAAAAAATTTGTTGAACGAATATATAATTTGTAAAAATCCAAAATAATTTTTGGGTGACATCCCCACTTACTTCCAGCAAGTCTCTTTAGAATACAAAGTCTCTGAATAATCAGAGATTTCAAAGAATTAATATATATTCATGCCACTGCCTTTAGAATCCATAAATAAACCAAGTAACTTCACTGAATTGCAATATGGGATCTCCCTTGAGAAAATTGTTAGTGGATTAGGAGGATCTGTAGTAGCAATAGTAAATATAATGGTTTTAGTTTTACTGATTGAAATTGGGAAGCCAAATGCTAAAGAGAATCTCTGGACTAATCTTATGTCCTGTTGAATAAGACTTTGAAGAAAGGGCTCTAGAGAAGAGGGCTCAATATTGCACCTTGAGGAAGACCTCTTGTAATGGAACATAAATCACCTCTAGACTGACTTACTTGAACATAAAAACATCTATGAGTTAGAGAGGACTTCATAAAACTTATAAAAGGATAAGAGAAGTCAAGATTAATTAAAGAGTTCCAATAATTTACTGTGAACAACATTTCCATAGGCATCCAACCAGTCAAACAGAACAGCCATTGTGACATGTCTTATTTTAAGAGAGTTACAAACATCAATTTCTAGCCGGGTAATGTTGTCTAAAGAGCTATGTCCTTTTCTGAAACCTGTTTGTTCACCAGGAAAGAGACTGTTGACTTCACCAAACCACTCAATTCTTGATAAGACAAGCCTTTCCAGAACTTTACTAAATCAGTACTGTCGGTATTAGTTCAGAACTCCAGAACTAATACCGACATAGGGAGGTCGGATGGAATGAAAATCTGAGCATTCAATTTTAAAGATATTAGTAAACATATCTGCCTTCTTTTTATCTGAGACAATTGGATAACCATCCTGAATGATATCGTATCTACGGTCATCAATAGGCTGCTTTCCCTTATTTAGTTGGCTAATGAAATTGTGAACCTTTGAAATTGGGGTTCGAAAACTGATACTTGAGCTGAATTTCAGCCATGTACCCTGTTTAGCTCTCCTTCAAAGTAGTTTCACCTTAGTACATGATTGCTTATAAGAGATTGCTGTTGACTGAGATGGGTGCTTTTGAAACATTTTATGAGCCTTTCTTTTGGCTAGAACTGCAACCTACACTCGTCATTCCACCAGTTCTTGGGTCTTTTGGAGCCATTGTAAAAATGCAACCTAGTTATTGGAATTGCCAATTTAGCTGTCTGCAGCAGGAATGATTTCAAATTAGACTCAATGGAATTAATATCAGAATTGGAAGAAACAAAGGAAAAATCTACTTCCTTTAATATCTCACGAAAAAGGGACTAATTGCCTTTGTAGTTATTAAATGTAGGGATGTAGGAGAATAGTATAAATCTTGAAATGTCATAAGAATTGCAGAATGATCAAACAGTTCGTGGTAACGAACTGTAGTAAGGAGCGACCCGGCTCAATAGTAACCAAAACTCTAAAAAATAGAATTTTGATACCAATACCTACATCAAAAGAATCGCATTTTAATGCTGATTTTAAATATATAAGTTTCATCAAGTTTAGTCTTACCCATCAAAAGTTACGAGCCTGAGAAAATTTGCGTTATTTTAGAAAATAGGGGGAAACGCCCCCTAGAAGTCTCTGAATCTTAACGAAAATCACACCATCAGATTCAGCGTATCAAAGAACCCTACAGTAGAAGTTTCAAGCTCCTATCTACAAAA
This sequence comes from Artemia franciscana, assembly GCF_032884065.1. NCBI lineage: Eukaryota > Metazoa > Arthropoda > Branchiopoda > Anostraca > Artemiidae > Artemia > Artemia franciscana. The sequence continues at coordinate 30,194 of NW_027062912.1, forward strand.
ATGTGGAATTTTGTATTTTTTGCCAGAAGGCAGATCACGGATGCGTGTTTATTTGTTTTTTTGTTGTTTTTTTTTTCTTTTTCCCAGGGGTGATCGTATCAACCCAGTTGTCATAGAATATTGCAAGAGGGCCCATTCTAACGGAAATGAAAAGTTCTAGTGCCCTTTTTAACTGACCAAAAAAATTGGAGGGCACCTAGGCCCCTCCCACGTTAATTATTTTACCAAAGTCAACGGATCAAAATTCTGAGATAGCCATTTTATTCAGCGTAGTCGAAAAACCTTATAACTATGTCTTTGGGGACGACTTACTCCCCTACAGTCCCCATGGGAGGGGCAACAAGTTACAAACTTTGACCAATGCTTACATATAGTAATGGTTATTGGGAAGTGTACAGGCGTTTTCAGGAGGATCTTTTTGGTTGGGGGAGGGGTTGAGAAGAGGGGAATATGCTGGGGGAACTTTCCATCGATAATTTGTCATGGGGGAAGAAAATCTCCATGAAGGGAGCGCAGGATTTACTAGCATTATTTAAAAACACAATGAAAAAATAAATATGAAAAAGTTCTTTCAGCTGGAAGTAAGGAATAGCATTAAAACTTAAAACAAACAGAAACTATTACCCATTTGAGGGGCTCACCTCCTCCTAATACCTCGCTCTTTACGTTAAAGTATTTTTAGTAATTTCAACTATTTATTCTATGGCTTTTGTGATTCTGGGGTCATTCTTAATGAATTGGGACAAAATTTAAGCTTTAGGGTAAAGAGCGAGGATCTGACAAGGGGGCGAACCCCCTCATATATGTCATGAAAATATGAGAATACAAAAGTTCTTTACGTAAGCTAATTTATAAGTTACGTAAATCTTTTACTAATAAAAATATTCGTAAAAAATTAAAAGTTCTAGTTGCCTTTTTAATTGACCAAAAAATCGGAGGGCAACTAGGCTTCCTCCCCTGCTCTTTTTTTCTCAAAATCATTCGATCAAAATTATGAGAAAGCCATTTAGCCAAAAAAAAAAAAAATTCAAATTTCGTTTTAATTATTCCTCTGCGGAGAGCCAAAATCAAAACATACATTGATTCAAAAACGTTCAGAAATTAAATAAAAAAAACAAGTTTTTTTAACTGAAAGTAAGGAGCGACATTAAAACTTAAAACGAACAAAAATTACTTCGTATATGAAAGAGGCTGCTTCCTCATCAACGCCCCGCTCTTTACGCTAAAGTTTTTTACTGTTTTAAAAAGAAGAATTGAGAGACAGAGTCAAACTTTAGCGTAAAGACCGGGGCGTTGATGAGGAAGCAGCCTCTTTCATATACGAAGTAATTTCTGTTCGTTTTAAGTTTTAATGTCGCTCCTTACTTTCAGTTAAAAAAAAACTTGTTTTTTTTATTTAATCAGATTGCAGAGACGACACCTTTACCATCTGAACTAGATCATAATACGAAGAAGCACCTAGAAACAAATCTATAGTTGAGAAAGAGTTAGAAGAAATATTATACCTGGTCTGAAAGTTAAATGGGATGAAAATCAAGGTGTCTAGAAAATTCGACAAAATGTACTCTATTCCTCTTCCTGCTTTGTTGCTACCAGCTGATTGCTCCCACAGAGGACTATGGGCATTAAAATTACCAAATATAAAGGTATTATTGCCTGATAATTCTGCTTCCAAGAAACTTTAGATATCCTTGCTCCCACCTGGATTATACAATGCTTTTATGGCAAGATGGTTACCTATTAGCTAAGGTAATTATTATACCTACAACATCTATTTCATCCCTGTAGATAGTTAAGGGTTGAGGGGAATGTTGGATTAAATCACGAACAAAATTCGCAACACCCCTCCCTTTCTATTAGTTGATCTATCTTTCCTGTAGCACTTCTACCCAGGCATTTTGATTTTCTTGAACTGATGAAGATTAATCTCTTGTAGAAAAATAATCCCAATTATATTATCATTCGCACATTGGGTAAGATCAGCAAGTTTATTTGAATTTAAAGAGACGCAATTCCATTGTAGGATCTGCAGCTTAGCTAACGTAGGAAAACTTGAATAAATGACATGCATGATACTTTGAGAGAATGGATGATAATTTTATTCCTACTTCATTGAAAATAGAATTGGAAAAGTAGTATTCTGTAATTTCTTTTGTTATACTAGCTTTTTTTATCTTTGGCCAAATTTGATTGGAAGATTTGATGCACTGATCCAACATATTAAATTAAATTTGTAATTTGAGGTCTAACTCCATCTTGCATAGTGTTGGCTTGAGTAAAAATATTAGGAAAAGCTGCCACTCTTTCAGACCAAGATTTAGGATTAGTTCTAGGATTATTAAGGGATGGACTAGCCTCAGCCACATTGGGTTGCCCCTTAGCCAACAGAGGGTAAGATGTCTCAATAGGAGGTGTGAGTGCCTGTTTTTGGTTGTTTTTGGGGACCTGTAGCCAAGGTTTTTGGGGAAGGGCTAAATTAACTTCCTTAGCCTCATTGGCTCTTGGACCTGATGGTACTTTTGAGAGCTTAGGCAGAGCCACTGCAGCTATAGGGAAAGGGACATTTTCTTGAAGAGCATCCTTGAAACTTTAACTCGTTGAACATATTTAGGACATAAATTGTGATCTGTTGATTGATGAACTACCATCACAAGTTGTACATTTGGGAATTTCAGTACATCTACTTTCTATAGACAAGGAGTGGTTACCAAGGCAACGGGGGCACCCTAATTCAGAGGAAGAACAGTACTTAGATGAGTGACCAAGCTTACAACATTTTGAGCATTGGAGAGGTTTTTCTTGGTGTATTTTTTAAGCTTTTAGCTGACCAAAAAGGAAAACCGAGTGAAACTGTGAACTAACAGGTAAGATAAAGAGGACACTCTTACTGCTTCTTGTTCCCTTAGAATCTGGCTTGCCCATACAATGAACTTCAAGAACCTCCAGCATTTCCCCCTTTTTGTTCATAAGACCTTCTTTCAAGTCATCAGTCCCTTTGAAGATAAAAAGGACACTCTTACTGCTTCTTGTTCCCTTAGAATCTGGCTTGCCCATACACTGAACTTCAAGAACCTCCAGCATTTCCCCCTTGTTGTTCATAAGACCTTCTTTCAAGTCATCAGTCCCTTTGAAGATAAAAAGGACACTCTTACTGCTTCTTGTTCCCTTAGAATCTGGCTTGCCCATACACTGAACTTCAAGAACCTCCAGCATTTCCCCCTTGTTGTTCATAAGACCTTCTTTCAAGTCATCAGTCCCTTTGAAGATAAAAAGGACACTCTTACTGCTTCTTGTTCCCTTAGAATCTGGCTTGCCCATACAATGAACTTTAAGAACCTCCAGCATTTCCCCCTTGTTGTTCATAAGACCTTCTTTCAAGTCATCAGTCCCTTTGAAGATAAAAAGGACACTCTTACTGCTTCTTGTTCCCTTAGAATCTGGCTTGCCCATACGATGAACTTCAAGAACCTCCAGCATTTCCCCCTTATTGTTCATAAGACCTTCTTTCAAGTCATCAGTCCCTTTGAAGATAAAAAGGACACTCTTACTGCTTCTTGTTCCCTTAGAATCTGGCTTGCCCATACGATGAACTTCAAGAACCTCCAGCATTTCCCCCTTGTTGTTCATAAGACCTTCTTTCAAGTCATCAGTCCCTTTGAAGATAATATCTTCAAAGGGACTGATGACTTGAAAGAAGGTCTTATGAACAACAAGGGGGAAATGCTGGAGGTTCTTAAAGTTCATTGTATGGGCAAGCCAGATTCTAAGGGAACAAGAAGCAGTAAGAGTGTCCTTTTTATCTTCAAAGGGACTGATGACTTGAAAGAAGGTCTTATGAACAACAAGGGGGAAATGCTGGAGGTTCTTGAAGTTCATTGTATGGGCAAGCCAGATTCTAAGGGAACAAGAAGCAGTAAGAGTGTCCTTTTTATCTTCAAAGGGACTGATGACTTGAAAGAAGGTCTTATGAACAACAAGGGGGAAATGCTGGAGGTTCTTGAAGTTCAATGTATGGGCAAGCCAGATTCTAAGGGAACAAGAAGCAGTAAGAGTGTCCTTTTTATCTTCAAAGGGACTGATGACTTGAAAGAAGGTCTTATGAACAAAAAGGGGGAAATGCTGGAGGTTCTTGAAGTTCATTGTATGGGCAAGCCAGATTCTAAGGGAACAAGAAGCAGTAAGAGTGTCCTCTTTATCTTACCTGTTAGTTCACAGTTTCACTCGGTTTTCCTTTTTGGTCAGCTAAAAGCTTAAAAAATACACCAAGAAAAACCTCTCCAATGCTCAAAATGTTTTAAGCTGGGTCACTCATCTAAGTACTGTTCTTCCTCTGAACCAGGGTGCCCTAATTGCCTTGGTAACCACTCCTTGTCTACAGAAAGTAGATGTACTGAAATTCCCAAATGTACAACTTGTCATGGTAGTCGTCAACCAACAAATCACAATTTATGTCCTAGATATGTTCAACGAGTTAAAGTTTCAAGGATGCTCTTCAAGAAAATGTCCCTTTCCCTATAGCTGCAGTGGCTCTGCCTAAGCTCTCAAAAGTACCATCAGGTCCAAGAGCCAATGAGGCTAAGGAAGTGAATTTAGCCCTTCCCCAAAAACCTTGGCTACAGGTCCCCAAAAACAACCAAAAGCAGGCACTCACACCTCCTATTGAGACATCTTACCCTCTGTTGGCTAAGGGGCAACCCAATGTGGCTGAGGCTAGTCCATCCCTTAATAATCCTAGAACTAATCCTAAATCTTGGTCTGAAAGAGTGGCAGCTTTTCCTAATATTTTTACTCAAGCCAACACTATGCAAGATGGAGTTAGACCTCAAATTACAAATTTAATTTAATATGTTGGATCAGTGCATCAAATCTTCCAATCAAATTTGGCCAAAGATAAAAAAAGCTAGTATAACAAAAGAAATTACAGAATACTACTTTTCCAATTCTATTTTCAATGAAGTAGGAATAAAATTATCATCCATTCTCTCAAAGTATCATGCACGTCATTTATTCAAGTTTTCCTACGTTAGCTAAGCTGCAGATCCTACAATGGAATTGCGTCTCTTTAAATTCAAATAAACTTGCTGATCTTACCCAATGTGCGAATGATAATATAATTGGGATTATTTTTCTACAAGAGATTAATCTTCATCAGTTCAAGAAAATCAAAATGCCTGGGTAGAAGTGCTACAGGAAAGATAGATCAACTAATAGAAAGGGAGGGGTGTTGCGAATTTTGTTCGTGATTTAATCCAACATTCCCCTCAACCCTTAACTATCTACAGGGATGAAATAGATGTTGTAGGTATAATAATTACCTTAGCTAATAGGTAACCATCTTGCCATAAAAGCATTGTATAATCCAGGTGGGAGCAAGGATATCTAAAGTTTCTTGGAAGCAGAATTATCAGGCAATAATACCTTTATATTTGGTAATTTTAATGCCCATAGTCCTCTGTGGGAGCAATCAGCTGGTAGCAACAAAGCAGGAAGAGGAATACAGTACATTTTGTCGAATTTTCTAGACACCTTGATTTTCATCCCATTTAACTTTCAGACCAGGTATAATATTTCTTCTAACTCTTTCTCAACTATAGATTTGTTTCTAGGTGCTTCTTCGTATTATGATCTAGTTCAGATGGTAAAGGTGTCGTCTCTGCAATCTGATTAAATAAAAAAAACAAGTTTTTTTTTAACTGAAAGTAAGGAGCGACATTAAAACTTAAAACGAACAGAAATTACTTCGTATATGAAAGAGGCTGCTTCCTCATCAACGCCCCGGTCTTTACGCTAAAGTTTGACTCTGTCTCTCAATTCTTCTTTTTAAAACAGTAAAAAACTTTAGCGTAAAGAGCGGGGCGTTGATGAGGAAGCAGCCTCTTTCATATACGAAGTAATTTTTGTTCGTTTTAAGTTTTAATGTCGCTCCTTACTTTCAGTTAAAAAAACTTGTTTTTTTTATTTAATTTCTGAACGTTTTTGAATCAATGTATGTTTTGATTTTGGCTCTCCGCAGAGGAATAATTAAAACGAAATTTGAATTTTTTTTTTTTTTGGCTAAATGGCTTTCTCATAATTTTGATCGAATGATTTTGAGAAAAAAAGAGCAGGGGAGGAAGCCTAGTTGCCCTCCGATTTTTTGGTCAATTAAAAAGGCAACTAGAACTTTTAATTTTTTACGAATATTTTTATTAGTAAAAGATTTACGTAACTTATAAATTAGCTTACGTAAAGAACTTTTGTATTCTCATATTTTCATGACATATATGAGGGGGTTCGCCCCCTTGTCAGATCCTCGCTCTTTACCCTAAAGCTTAAATTTTGTCCCAATTCATTAAGAATGACCCCAGAATCACAAAAGCCATAGAATAAATAGTTGAAATTACTAAAAATACTTTAACGTAAAGAGCGAGGTATTAGGAGGAGGTGAGCCCCTCAAATGGGTAATAGTTTCTGTTTGTTTTAAGTTTTAATGCTATTCCTTACTTCCAGCTGAAAGAACTTTTTCATATTTATTTTTTCATTGTGTTTTTAAATAATGCTAGTAAATCCTGCGCTCCCTTCATGGAGATTTTCTTCCCCCATGACAAATTATCGATGGAAAGTTCCCCCAGCATATTCCCCTCTTCTCAACCCCTCCCCCAACCAAAAAGATCCTCCTGAAAACGCCTGTACACTTCCCAATAACCATTACTATATGTAAGCATTGGTCAAAGTTTGTAACTTGTTGCCCCTCCCATGGGGACTGTAGGGGAGTAAGTCGTCCCCAAAGACATAGTTATAAGGTTTTTCGACTACGCTGAATAAAATGGCTATCTCAGAATTTTGATCCGTTGACTTTGGTAAAATAATTAACGTGGGAGGGGCCTAGGTGCCCTCCAATTTTTTTGGTCAGTTAAAAAGGGCACTAGAACTTTTCATTTCCGTTAGAATGGGCCCTCTTGCAATATTCTATGACAACTGGGTTGATACGATCACCCCTGGGAAAAAGAAAAAAAAAACAACAAAAAAACAAATAAACACGCATCCGTGATCTGCCTTCTGGCAAAAAATACAAAATTCCACATTTTTGTAGATAGGAGCTTGAAACTTCTACTGTAGGGTTCTTTGATACGCTGAATCTGATGGTGTGATTTTCGTTAAGATTCAGAGACTTCTAGGGGGCGTTTCCCCCTATTTTCTAAAATAACGCAAATTTACGCAGGCTCGTAACTTTTGATGGGTAAGACTAAACTTGATGAAACTTATATATTTAAAATCAGCATTAAAATGCGATTCTTTTGATATAGGTATTGGTATCAAAATTCTATTTTTTAGAGTTTTGGTCACTATTGAGCCGGGTCGCTCCTTACTACAGTTCGTTACCACGAACTGTTTGATCATTCTGCAATTCTTATGACATTTCAAGATTTATACTATTCTCCTACATCCCTACATTTAATAACTCCAAAGGCAATTGGTCCCTTTTTCGTGAGATATTAAAGGAAGTAGATTTTTCCTTTGTTTCTTCCAATTCTGATATTAATTCCATTGAGTCTAATTTGAAATCATTCCTGCTGCAGACAGCTAAATTGGCAATTCCAATAACTAGGTTGCATTTTTACAATGGCTCCAAAAGACCCAAGAACTGGTGGAATGACGAGTGTAGGTTGCAGTTCTAGCCAAAAGAAAGGCTCATAAAATGTTTCAAAAGCACCCATCTCAGTCAACAGCAATCTCTTATAAGCAATCATGTACTAAGGTGAAACTACTTTGAAGGAGAGCTAAACAGGGTACATGGCTGAAATTCAGCTCAAGTATCAGTTTTCGAACCCCAATTTCAAAGGTTCACAATTTCATTAGCCAACTAAATAAGGGAAAGCAGCCTATTGATGACCGTAGATACGATATCATTCAGGATGGTTATCCAATTGTCTCAGATAAAAAGAAGGCAGATATGTTTACTAATATCTTTAAAATTGAATGCTCAGATTTTCATTCCATCCGACCTCCCTATGTCGGTATTAGTTCTGGAGTTCTGAACTAATACCGACAGTACTGATTTAGTAAAGTTCTGGAAAGGCTTGTCTTATCAAGAATTGAGTGGTTTGGTGAAGTCAACAGTCTCTTTCCTGGTGAACAAACAGGTTTCAGAAAAGGACATAGCTCTTTAGACAACATTACCCGGCTAGAAATTGATGTTTGTAACTCTCTTAAAATAAGACATGTCACAATGGCTGTTCTGTTTGACTGGTTGGATGCCTATGGAAATGTTGTTCACAGTAAATTATTGGAACTCTTTAATTAATCTTGACTTCTCTTATCCTTTTATAAGTTTTATGAAGTCCTCTCTAACTCATAGATGTTTTTATGTTCAAGTAAGTCAGTCTAGAGGTGATTTATGTTCCATTACAAGAGGTCTTCCTCAAGGTGCAATATTGAGCCCTCTTCTCTAGAGCCCTTTCTTCAAAGTCTTATTCAACAGGACATAAGATTAGTCCAGAGATTCTCTTTAGCATTTGGCTTCCCAATTTCAATCAGTAAAACTAAAACCATTATATTTACTATTGCTACTACAGATCCTCCTAATCCACTAACAATTTTCTCAAGGGAGATCCCATATTGCAATTCAGTGAAGTTACTTGGTTTATTTATGGATTCTAAAGGCAGTGGCATGAATATATATTAATTCTTTGAAATCTCTGATTATTCAGAGACTTTGTATTCTAAAGAGACTTGCTGGAAGTAAGTGGGGATGTCACCCAAAAATTATTTTGCATTTTTACAAATTATATATTCGTTCAACAAATTTTTTCAGCTCGTCCTCCATCCTCATTCAAAATCCTTGAATCTTTACAAAATTCTCCTATTCGAATAGCTTTGGGTGTGCATAAGCATACTCCTCTTTCAAAGTTAAAAATACTGTCAGGATTGGTGTCCCTAAGTGAAAGAGCGTCCAGTCTAAGGATTAAAGATTTCTCGCAAATCTAGGCTTATGGAACCAAGCATGCTGTATATGCACATACCTTTCCTGGGAAGTCAGCCTGTTCCAATGCCCATTCATCATGGAATCAATTTCAACTGGAGGTCCCAAACTGGAATCAACACTCTCCTTATTCATATCCCTTTACTGAGTTTCCTCCATTGGGAAATGAATCCATCAGGTTGTCAATTAGAACTTAACTCTATTAGTAAAGACTTGATTCCTAATTATGAGATCCAGACTATTTTGGCTGAACAGATCTCAAAGGCGTACCCTAACTGTAGAAAAATATATACAGATGGATCTGTCCAGAGGGAAAGAGCTGGAGCAGGAGCATGTATCCCATCCCAGAATTTGAACAGCTATTCTCCTCTCCCATTGGAATCTTCTATCTTGTCTGCTGAAATATGTGCCACTCGCCTGGCTGTGGGTGCACTTATAAATTATAACATGGAATACCCTGTCTCTCTGACTCCAAATCAGCATTACTATTGATCCAAAATATTAATAGAATTGCCAATGACAAGGATTTATATAATACTAGCTGTTGGGGTGGCGCTTCGCGCCACCCCAACACCTAGTTGGTGGGGGCGCTTCGCGCCCCCCCAAGCCCCCCCGCGCGCGTAAGTCGTTACGCGCCATATTAGTTACGCGCCATTGTAGTTGTGTCCCTATGTCCCACCTGTGAATATAGATATATATATATATAAATATATATATATATATATATATATATATATATATATATATATATATATATATATATATATATATATATATATATATATATATATATATGTTTTTAACCACGTAAAACTTGCGAATATACAACATTCTTTGCTGTCCCATTGTCTGTGCATATAAATAGATTGTCAGGTTTACCGACTCTTGAACATGCAACATATAATGGTCCATGGGAAAACAATCCGTATTCAGATCTATACCTCATGATTCTAATGATTGCCCTTGAGCTTTGTTGATGGTGATTGCTAATCGACCATTCCCTGAGTCGCCATCGTCATTTATATATCCCCCTGTGCACCCCGGCGTCCCCTTTGTAGTTATGTCCCTGTGTCCCGGTCGTCATTTATATTCCCTCTGTCCCGGTCGTCATTTGTGTCCCGGTGTCCCAGTCTGTGATTTCTCTTTGAGTGTCCCGGGCGTCATTTATATTCCTTGTGTCCCAGTGTCCCGGTCGTCATTTATATCCCCCTGTGCCCCCCGGCGTCCCCATTGTAGTTGTGTCCCTGTGTCCCGGTCGTCATTTATATTCCCTGTGTCCCGGTCGTCATTTGTATCCCGGTGTCCCGGTCTGTATATACATTCGTTTTTTAGTTTTGTTTTTCTCCTTTATTTTTTTCCTTTTTTCTTTTTTTTCTTTTTTAGTTTATTTAGATTTTTAGATTTTTTAGTTTTTTTTATTAGTTTTTAGTTTTTTTGTAGTTTTTACCATTTTTTTAGTTTTTTTAGTTTTTTTTTTTTACTTATGTCCTGGTCGTCATTTATACTCCCTGTGTCCCGGTCGTCATTTGTGTCTCGGTGTTTTGTTGATTGCTAATTTATATTATATTTATATTTATATTTTTTATGTTTATTAATATTTTTTTAGTTTTCTTTTTCTCTTATTTTTCAGTTTTTTCCTTTTTTTTAGTTTTTTCTTTTTTAGTTTTTAGTTTTTTTTGTTTTTTACCTTTTTTTAGTTTTTTTAGTTTTTTTAGTTTTTTAGCTTTTTTAGTTTTTTTATTAGTTTTTAGTTTTTTTTTAGTTTTTGCCTTTTTTAGTTTTTTCAGTTTTTTTTTAGTTTTTAGTTTTTTACCTTTTTTTAGTTTTTTTTAGTTTTTTAGCTTTTTTAGTTTTTTTTTCTTTTTAGTTTTTTTCTAGTTTTTACCTTTTTTAGTTTTTTTTCTTCTTTTGTATTAGTGTGAAATAATTCAGACGTCATATGCGGACAAACACGACGTCACTCGACAGACAGACAGACAGACATAACCCACAAACAACTTATTTTTATATATATATATATATATATATATATATATATATATATATATATATATATATATATATATATATATATATATATATATATATATATATATATATATATATATATATATATATATATATATATATATATATATATATATATATATATATATATATATTTATATATATATATATATATATATATATATATATATATATATATATATATATATATATATATATATATATATATATATATATATATATATATATATATATATATATATATATATATATATATATATATATATATATATATATATATATATATATATATATATGTTTTTAACTACGTAAAACTTGCGAATATACAACATTCTTTGCTGTCCCATTGTCTGTGCATATAAATAGATTGTCAGGTTTACCGACTCTTGAACATGCAACATATAATGGTCCATGGGAAAACAATCCGTATTCAGATCTATACCTCATGATTCTAATGATTGCCCTTGAGCTTTGTTGATGGTGATTGCTAATCGACCATTCCCTGAGTCGCCATCGTCATTTATATATCCCCCTGTGCACCCCGGCGTCCCCTTTGTAGTTATGTCCCTGTGTCCCGGTCGTCATTTATATTCCCTGTGTCCCGGTCGTCATTTGTATCCCGGTGTCCCGGTCTGTATATACATTCGTTTTTTAGTTTTGTTTTTCTCCTTTATTTTTTTCCTTTTTTCTTTTTTTTCTTTTTTAGTTTATTTAGATTTTTAGATTTTTTAGTTTTTTTATTAGTTTTTAGTTTTTTTGTAGTTTTTACCATTTTTTTAGTTTTTTTAGTTTTTTTTTTTTACTTATGTCCTGGTCGTCATTTATACTCCCTGTGTCCCGGTCGTCATTTGTGTCTCGGTGCTTTGTTGATTGCTAATTTATATTATATTTATATTTATATTTTTTATATTTATTAATATTTTTTTAGTTTTCTTTTTCTCTTATTTTTCAGTTTTTTCCTTTTTTTTAGTTTTTTCTTTTTTGGTTTTAATTTTTTTTTTGTTTTTTACCTTTTTTTAGTTTTTTTAGTTTTTTTAGTTTTTTACCTTTTTTTAGTTTTTTTTAGTTTTTTAGCTTTTTTAGTTTTTTTTCTTTTTAGTTTTTTTTGTAGTTTTTACCTTTTTTAGTTTTTTTTCTTCTTTTGTATTAGTGTGAAATACTTCAGACGTCATATGCGGACAAACACGACGTCACTCGACAGACAGACATAACCCACAAACAACTTATTTTTATATATATACTAGCTGTTGGGGTGGCGCTTCGCGCCACCCCAACACCTAGTTGGTGGGGGCGCTTCGCGCCCCCCCAAGCCCCCCCGCGCGCGTAAGTCGTTACGCGCCATAATAGTTACGCGCCATTGTAGTTGTGTCCCTATGTCCCACCTGTGAATATAGATAGATAGATATATATATATATATATATATATATATATATATATATATATATATATATATATATATATATATATATATATATATATATATATATATATATATATATATATATACTAGCTGTTGGGGTGGCGCTTCGCGCCACCCCAACACCTAGTTGGTGGGGGCGCTTCGCGCCCCCCCCAAGCCCCCCCGCGCGCGTAAGTCGTTACGCGCCATAATAGTTACGCGCCATTGTAGTTGTGTCCCTATGTCCCACCTGTGAATATAGATATATATATATATACTAGCTGTTGGGGTGGCGCTTCGCGCCACCCCAACACCTAGTTGGTGGGGGCGCTTCGCGCCCCCCCCAAGCCCCCCCGCGCGCGTAAGTCGTTACGCGCCATAATAGTTACGCGCCATTGTAGTTGTGTCCCTATGTCCCACCTGTGAATATAGATAGATATATATATATGGTTTTAACTACGTAAAACTTGCGAATATACAACATTCTTTGCTGTCCCATTGTCTTTGCATATAAATAGATTGTCAGGTTTACCGACTCTTGAACATGCAACATATAATGGTCCATGGGAAAACAATCTGTATTCAGATCTATACCTCATGATTCTAATGATTGCCCTTGAGCTTTGTTGATGGTGATTGCTAATCGACCATTCCCTGTCCCGGTGTCCCGGTCGTCATTTACATCCCCCTGTTTCCCCCGGTGTCCCCGTTGTAGTTGTGTCCCTGTGTCCCGGTCGTCATTTATATTCCCTGTGTCCCGGGTCCCGGTCGTCATTTGTATCCCGGTGTCCCGGTCTGTATATACATTCGTTTTTTAGTTTTGTTTTTCTCCTTTATTTTTTTCCTTTTTTTTTCTTTTTTAGCTTATTTAGATTTTTAGATTTTTTAGTTTTTTTATTAGTTTTTAGTTTTTTTTTCTTTTTAGTTTTTTTGTCCCGGTCGTCATTTATATCCCCCTGTTTCCCCCGGGTCGTCATTTATACTCCCTGTGTCCCGGTGCTTTGTTGATTGCTAATCGAACATTCCTTTTGTCCTGGTCGCTTTCTCTTTGAGTGTCGTCATTTATTTTTTTCTTTTTTAGTTCTTTTAGTTTTTACCTTTTTTAGTTTTTTTTAGTTTTTAGTTTTTTTAGTTTTTTACCTTTTTTTAGTTTTTTTAGTTTTTTTTAGTTTTTTAGCTTTTTTATTTTTTTTTATTAGTTTTTAGTTTTTTTGTAGTTTTTGCCTTTTTTTTAGTTTTTTTAGTTTTTTAGCTTTTTTATTAGTTTTTAGTTTTTTTTGTAGTTTTTGCCTTTTTTTAGTTTTTTCAGTTTTGACGTCACCTAATCCAGTTTTTTCAGGTGACGTCACCTGACACATCCATCCACACATCCATCCATCCATCCATCCACAGACAACTTATTTTTATATATATAGATATATATATATATATATGGTTTTAACTACGTAAAACTTGCGAATATACAACATTCTTTGCTGTCCCATTGTCTTTGCATATAAATAGATTGTCAGGTTTACCGACTCTTGAACATGCAACATATAATGGTCCATGGGAAAACAATCTGTATTCAGATCTATACCTCATGATTCTAATGATTGCCCTTGAGCTTTGTTGATGGTGATTGCTAATCGACCATTCCCTGTCCCGGTGTCCCGGTCGTCATTTATATCCCCCTGTTTCCCCCGGTGTCCCCGTTGTAGTTGTGTCCCTGTGTCCCGGTCGTCATTTATATTCCCTGTGTCCCGGTCGTCATTTGTATCCCGGTGTCCCGGTCTGTATATACATTCGTTTTTTAGTTTTGTTTTTCTCCTTTATTTTTTTCCTTTTTTTTTCTTTTTTAGTTTATTTAGATTTTTAGATTTTGTAGTTTTTTTTATTAGTTTTTGGTTTTTTTTCTTTTTAGTTTTTTTTGTAGTTTTTACCTTCTTTTTAGTTTTGTTAGTTTTTTTTTTACTTATGTCCTGGTCGTCATTCATACTCCCTGTGTCCCGGTGCTTTGTTGATTGCTAATCGAACATTCCTTTTGTCCTGGTCGCTTTCTCTTTGAGTGTCGTCATTTATTTTTTTTTCTTTTTTAGTTCTTTTAGTTTTTACCTTTTTTAGTTTTTTTTAGTGTTTTAGATGAAAATTTTTTTTAGTTTTTTCCTTTTTTTCGTTTTAGTTTTTTATTGGTTTTTACCTTTATTTTAGCTTATTTTTCAGTTTTTTCCTTTTTTTTAGTTTTTTTTTATTTTTTAGTTTTTTTAGTTTTTTACCTTTTTTTTAGTTTTTTTAGTTTTTTTAGTTTTTTAGCTTTTTTACTTTTTTTATTAGTTTTTAGTTTTTTTGTAGTTTTTGCCTTTTTTTAGTTTTTTCAGTTTTTTTTTAGTTTTTTATTGGTTTTTACCTATATTTTAGCTTATTTTTCAGTTTTTTCCTTTTTTTTAGTTTTTTTTTTAGTTTTTAGTTTTTTTAGTTTTTTACCTTTTTTTAGTTTTTTTAGCTTTTTTAGTTTTTTAGCTTTTTTATTTTTTTTTATTAGTTTTTAGTTTTTTTTGTAGTTTTTGCCTTTTTTTAGTTTTTTTAGTTTTTTAGCTTTTTTATTAGTTTTTAGTTTTTTTTGTAGTTTTTGCCTTTTTTTAGTTTTTTTAGTTTTTTAGCTTTTTTATTTTTTTTATTAGTTTTTAGTTTTTTTGTAGTTAGTTTTTTTAGTTTTTTACCTTTTTTTAGTTTTTTTAGTTTTTTTAGTTTTTAGCTTTTTTATTTTTTTTTAATAGTTTTTAGTTTTTTTTGTAGTTTTTGCCTTTTTTTAGTTTTTTTAGTTTTTTAGCTTTTTTATTAGTTTTTAGTTTTTTTTTGTAGTTTTTGCCTTTTTTTAGTTTTTTTAGTTTTTTAGCTTTTTTATTTTTTTTATTAGTTTTTAGTTTTTTTTGTAGTTTTTGCCTTTTTTTAGTTTTTTCAGTTTTGACGTCACCTGATCCAGTTTTTTCAGGTGACGTCACCTGATCCACGATCCACAGATCCACAGACAACTTATTTTTATATATATAGATAGATACAGTTTCTTCTTTAGTTTTTTTTTAGTTTTTTCTTTTTTTTAGTTTCTTCTTTTTATTGATTTGTTTTCTTCAATTTGTCAATGTTCATTCTAAAATTGACACTTGGAAAATTCTTTACGTGCCAAGCATGCTAAAGCTCCAACAATTTATATTAAACCTCAAAATTTGGGGTATCTGTTTTAAGGTTTTCGAATTACTTTAATCTATTGTCAAAATATATTGAAATATTTGTGCAATTCCCAGTTTTTTTTAGTTTTTTCTTTTTTTTAGCTTTTTAGCTTTTTTAGTTTTTTTAGTTTTTTATCTTTTTCATTTTTTTACGTTTTTCCTTTTAAGGTTTTTTCTTTTTTTAATTTTTTTAATTTTTTTTTTTTTAGTTTTTCTTTTTAGTTTTTTTAGTTTTTTACCATTTTTCTTTTTTCGAATTACTTTATTCTATTGTCAAAATATTTCGAAATATTTATGCGATTTCCAGTTTTTACATTCTAGTTTGTTTCCTTTTATATATATAGAAGATATAATCTGGCGTAACGGACAGACAACTTATTTTTATATATATAGATATATATATATATATATATATATATATATATATATATATATATATATATATATATATATATATATATATATATATATATATGTTTTTAACTACGTAAAACTTGCGAATATACAACATTCTTTGCTGTCCCATTGTCTGTGCATATAAATAGATTGTCAGGTTTACCGACTCTTGAACATGCAACATATAATGGTCCATGGGAAAACAATCCGTATTCAGATCTATACCTCATGATTCTAATGATTGCCCTTGAGCTTTGTTGATGGTGATTGCTAATCGACCATTCCCTGAGTCGCCATCGTCATTTATATATCCCCATGTGCACCCCGGCGTCCCCTTTGTAGTTATGTCCCTGTGTCCCGGTCGTCATTTATATTCCCTGTGTCCCGGTCGTCATTTGTGTCCCGGTGTTCCAGTCTGTGATTTCTCTTTGAGTGTCCCGGGCGTCATTTATATTCCTTGTGTCCCGGTGTCCCGGTCGTCATTTATATCCCCCTGTGCCCCCCGGCGTCCCCATTGTAGTTGTGTCCCTGTGTCCCGGTCGTCATTTATATTCCCTGTGTCCCGGTCGTCATTTGTATCCCGGTGTCCCGGTCTGTATATACTTTCGTTTTTTAGTTTTGTTTTTCTCCTTTATTTTTTTCCTTTTTTCTTTTTTTTCTTTTTTGGTTTATTTAGATTTTTAGATTTTTTAGTTTTTTTATTAGTTTTTAGTTTTTTTGTATTTTTTACCATTTTTTTAGTTTTTTTAGTTTTTTTTTTTTACTTATGTCCTGGTCGTCATTTATACTCCCTGTGTCCCGGTCGTCATTTGTGTCTCGGTGCTTTGTTGATTGCTAATTTATATTATATTTATATTTATATTTTTTATATTTATTAATATTTTTCTAGTTTTCTTTTTCTCTTATTTTTCAGTTTTTTCCTTTTTTTAGTTTTTTCTTTTTTAGTTTTTAGTTTTTTTTTGTTTTTTACCTTTTTTTAGTTTTTTTAGTTTTTTAGCTTTTTTAGGTTTTTTATTAGTTTTTAGTTTTTTTTTAGTTTTTGCCTTTTTTTAGTTTTTTTCAGTTTTTTTTAGTTTTTAGTTTTTTACCTCTTTTTAGTTTTTTTTAGTTTTTTAGCTTTTTTAGTTTTTTTTCTTTTTAGTTTTTTTTGTAGTTTTTACCTTTTTTAGTTTTTTTTCTTCTTTTGTATTAGTGTGAAATAATTCAGACGTCATATGCGGACAAACACGACGTCACTCGACAGACAGACAGACAGACATAACCCACAAACAACTTATTTTTATATATATTTATTCATATTTTTTTAGTTTTCTTTTTCTCTTTTATTTTTCAGTTTTTTCCTTTTTTTTAGTTTTTTTCTTTTTTAGTTTTTAGTTTTTTTTAGTTTTTTACCTTTTTTTAGTTTTTTTTAGTTTTTTTAGTTTTTTAGCTTTTTTAGTTTTTTTATTAGCTTTTATTTTTTTTTGTAGTTTTTGCCTTTTTTTATTTTTTTCAGTTTTTTTTTAGTTATTAGATTTTTACCTTTTTTTAGTTTTTTTTAGTTTTTTAGCTTTTTTAGTTTTTTTTTCTTTTTAGTTTTTTTTGTAGTTTTTACCTTTTTTAGTTTTTTTCTTCTTTTGTATTAGTGTGAAATAATTCAGACGTCATATGCGGACAAACATGACGTCACCTGATCCACACACAGATCCACACACAGACAACTTATTTTTATATATATAGATTAGAAGACAGCTTCTTAATCTTACGATCAAAGGCAATGAGTTTTATTTTCAATATGTTCCAAGTCATAAAGGCATCAAATATAATGATGTGACTGATTCTTTAGCAGCAAAGGGTTCCATGTTAATTCCTAGTCCTTCCGCTGACCTCAATTCACGAGATATTATCAGGCAAAGATCCAATGTTAGTCACAGTAAATTAATTTTATCTCCATTCCATACAAGATTAAATACGGTGCTATATTACCCGATGAAATCAGGTGCCCTACTTATAAATAGCTTGTTATTTAATTGGAAGCTACATCATTCCCCTTTATGCCGAGTCTGCTTTTCAGCAGATGAAACAATCCAGCATGTATTATTTGATTGCCAGGCTCAGAGTGAAGAGACTATTGCTCTAAAGCATTTCTGCTCCTTAACTAAGATTCCAAATACTTATACAGCTATCCTGGATTCTAACCTGTCCTGGGATATTGATCGTAAGATATTTAAAGCATCAATTGATATCTTAAAGAAGAGAAATATTGTTTAGTAACAATTAAAGCTTGAAGAAGTCAAAGTTTAAAAGGATGTGATTTATCTATAGTTTTTGATTGTGCAGAAGAGAGTGGGAATGAGTAGGAAGAGCCGTATTGGTACCGGCCGGCCTAGTGGCCTTAAATTGCTGGGGACAGGTACCTCAGGTACCCGCACTTCCCACAATCAATAACAGTGTATTATTGTCCATAATTGCATGTATTCATTGTTTGCTGACTGGAGGAGAATAGTGCTTCCAGTGGCTAGTTTTCCTGAAGAAGAAGCCAAAGAGGTGAAAGGACTTGTTGTTAGTCCATATACCTCCCTACAATTTTTGTAACTGGATTTGAAAATAATTCTCGTTAGTATTGTTCATGTTTCTACTGCAATAGTGGACAAAATTTGAACTTCTTATCATAGAGCAAGTTTTCATTGGTTTTGTTGCTTAAACTTAAACATTTAAGGAGAATGAGTGCTCGAAGTTATGTTCTTATTAACAAGAAAAAGTGGAAAAATCACTAAAATAATTCCCCTCCCCTTCCAAAGGCTGTAAGCTGAATAGCAGGCCATCTTCACTTAGTAAGCTTAACTGATTTAGCTTCACTTCTTTTAAGAGTAAGCTGCAAAAGTGATAGGAATTTGCAAAAGTGGTGTCATATAGTGATGATAGGATGCAAAAGTGATGTCATATTTCTGTAAGTGAAAAAAGCTAGAGGATGGACTCCTTTTCCCTCATAGTAGCACAGACCCAAAGCCTATTTATTCTGACCCAAAGTTTAGTTTTTTCTGATCCAAAATTACTAATGATTCTTCTGACCTTTCAAGAGTTTTGATGCTATGAATTGTTTTGTTTGATTTGAGTGTGGTAATCCAAGTCTTTCTGTAAATGTCTCTAGTGTTACTACTAAATATACCCAAAAATACCTAGTGTTTGTACTATTTACTGGCAGGGAAATTCCAGAATTAAATGAGCTGAACCCTTTTCCTGAGCTGAACACTTCAGATAAATTTTGAAAGAAGCTGAGCGGGAGTAGTAATAAATTAAATTGTATCTTTATACAGCGAAGAGGTAGGGTGGGAGTAGGAATGAATTAAATTGTACCTCTATACAGCTAAACTGTTACGTTCCCGCATCTACCAGCATAGAGGTAGAAAAGGCAAGGCAGGTCATGATTAGCCCCACCAGGAAACTTCTTTGGGGTGACAAAATAGTGCTCAAAACTTATTTTTCAGCAATTTTAAATGGTGTTATTTTCTTTTTCTATTTGTATTAAGTACTTTAATATATTTAAAGAATGTATGTAATGTATTGTACTTATCAATAAGAAAATCCTATTGTAGAGGTTGTGATGGCTTCAGTTATGTAGAAGATTAAAAGCCTCACAGAATTTCCATCCATACTAACAAAAATACTCCTTTTCATCCAACCGAAATTCACAAGTTAATATAAGGAATTTTTACCAACGTTACTATTCACCGGCAGTTTTTTAAGTATATTCAAATTTTATCCAAAATTGATATTACAAATTTAAGGGTAGGATGGTTCTAATCGACGTACAATTACTTATTTACACATTTTAAAAGCAATTAATCAGGGATTTAAGGGGCCGATACCTCAAATTATATCTTGGTTAGGCCTGGGCATGATTTAGAAAACAATCAGAAATTAAATTAAAAAAGTGATTTCCAAATTAAAGCAAGGAATAGATTTGAAACCTATTCGAACAGATTATTCTTTGTATTAAGGGGACTGTCTCTTCCTTAGCTCCTAAGACTTTACTCTGAAGTTTGGCTTTTTTCAATTTTTTAAGAAAATTTGCAGTTGGAAAGATAAGATTTTTCAAAGCACTAAAAAACTTTTGTTTAATAAGCAAGGCGTTGATAAGGGACAGTCCTCTTATATACATATTAATTTATATTTCTTAAGTTCTAAACTTGCTCCTTATTTTATTTGAAAAACCTTTTTTTATTTGTTTAATTACATTTCATGAAACTGTAAAGTTTTATGAATACAATACTTTTCTTAACCGCAGAAAAAACAATCAATATTTCAATAATCTCTGTTTGGATTTTGATGGGTAATCAAACAGTTCGTGGTAACAAACTGTAAGGAGCGACCTGGATCAATAGTAACCGAGACTAAACAACGGAATTTCGATACCAATAAATATATCAAACGAATCGGCTTAATGTGCTGATCCCAAATATATAAGTTTCATATAGTTTAGTCTTAACCATCAAAAGCTACGAACCTGAGAAAATTGGCCTGATTTTTGAAAAAAAAGGGAAAGACACCTTCGAAGTCATATAATATTAATGAAAATCACACCATCGGATTCAGCGTATCAAAGAACCCAGATTTAGAGGTTCAAAGTTCATATCTGCAAAAAGTAGAATTTTGTATTTTTGCCAGAAGAAAGATCACGGATGCATGTTCATTTGCTTCTTTGTTTTTATGTTATTTTTTTCCCCCAAGAGTGATCTATTCTAATGGAAATGAAAAGTACTAGTGCCCTTTTCAAGTTACTGAAAAATTGGAGGGCAACTAGACCCCCCCCCACATGCCACTTTTTCCCACAATCGTACGATTAAAATTTTGAGATAGCTTTTTTCTTCATCATAGTTGAAAAGCCCAATAACTAGGTCTTCAGAGATGAAATAACCCTCTACAGCCCCTGGGGAAAGTTTTTTAACTTATAAAATTTACCCATTGTTTTATTTGTTATTGGGAAATATGCATACATTTTTCGGATGGGGAGAGGAGGACTAATTTTCTGCTAGGAGGGTTTTGCACGAGGAGAATTTTCCATGGAGTAGCAAGTTTCCAGGGGGTGAACTTTTCAGGGGAAGTTTTACACTGGATAAATTTGCCAGAATTCCTGTACGAAATTTCTTTATATGTCTTGCTTTCTCTTTACTGATTCTATTTTAGGCGTGGAGATGGTAAGGGTAATTGTCCGGGGTAAATTTTTACCATGATTGAATTGCCCAGAGGATATTTCACTGGGGAGGGGGATTTTTCTGTGGAGATGGTATCCTGGCGTTATTTAAAAAACGGTCAGAAATTAAATGTAAAAAAACAAGTTTTTTCAACTGAAAGTAGGGAGCAACATTGAAACCTAAAAAGAACAGAAATTATTACGTATTTTAAGGGGGCTTCCCTCTCCTCAACACCTCGCTTTTTAGGCTAAAGTTTAAATTTTCTCCTAATTCTTTAAAAACAACTCCTGAAACACAAGGATCGTTTAATTAGAACAATAAGTAACTTTTTTTTAGAGCGCCGAAAACTGTGACCCCCCCCCTTATATACGTAATTATTTATGTTCGTTTTAAGTTTCAACGTTGCTCCTTACTTTCAGTTCAAAGCACCTGTTTTTCCAAATTAATTTATGTAGTTTAATTATTAACTTGAAGTACCTGTTATCATCAGGCTATCACTTTTTCAGGACTCTTGTTGGCATGCTGACTATCACCTATCACTTTTTTGTAAATATTTCGTTGTCTAGTTGTAAAGTTTTTAGCTGTTTTGGTGTTGCTGGTAGATGGCTCCCTGGTGATATTTATTTGTTTATTATATCTATAACGAAGAAAGAGTTTGATTGTCGGGCATAAACACAAATATATAACAAAGCGCTTGGGCTAGGCTAACCAGTATAATAAAGTGCTAATACAACAAACAAAAATAAACACTTAGTATTTCTAAACTAAACTTGGGATCAATATATTCATGTGGGTGAAAATTAGTACTGGGTAATGAGCTTTTAAATCGCGAAAAGCTTTTAGAACATACGGCATACTGTAGGAGATGGTTCCGGGGTTGTATACTTGAGAAACAAGACTCTGAGTTGATTCTTCTAGTTACTTTTGGGGGATAAAACTGGTAAGGATGTTTCCTATAGACAGAACGTGCTCTGGTCCACATCTTCTTCTTCTTTATAAAGTGGGATGTCCATGAACACCAAAGACATATTTTTTCACTTTTGTTGGTTTTTGACATTGTCATTTTCACTGTTAATACATTGTGTGCATATTTTGTCTCATCATTCATATCATACTGTTTTAAGAAGTCAAGTTGAGAGAAAGAGTCAAACTTCAGCGTAAAGAGCGGGCGCTGAGGAGGGAACAACCCCTCTAATATACGGGGCAATTTCTGTTCATTTTAAGTTTTAATTTCGCTCCTGACTTTCAGTTAAAAAAAAACTTTTTTTATTTAATAATAAAAAAAGTCAAACAAAGCGTCGAGACTTTTCGCATACAAATTTGTTAAATTTAACAGAAGGGCTTAGTGACGTTGAGTGGAGTCCAGTAATTAATTCAAAAGAATCCAAAATCAATCCTTAGATAAGTTTTATTATATTTTAACTGAAAAGCTTGATTAATTTGGTCCGTATAGAATTCCGATTGGAAAGAGAAATGCTCCAAGAAAACCTTGGGTAAATAAGTCCCTTTTGAGGTCGATAATGAAAAAAACATTTATATAAAATAAAAAAGCACTAATCCAGGCATACTTAGCGAAGATTTGATTTTGACATGAAGTATCACACAAAAATAAATATAATGCGTGTTAAAAATTATAAAAAACGTTGGTAAGTACTCTTAGAGAAAGGGAAAGAGCTTATTATGAAGATTCAGTTCAAAATTCTGATTCTCCGGGAAAACATGGAATTTGATCAAGGATACAATTGGACGAAATAAACAGTGGTCGCATCCCGAGGTATTATATGGCATAAACAGCAAAGAAGTTAGTAGACTGCAAGCTGTTGCTAATATGTTTAGCGATTATTTTATTAGCGCTGCGTAATCTATCGTTTCTGCAGGATTAGATTTTTCTTCTTGCAGGATGTATGAATATTATTTCCCTCCCTCTGAAGGTACGAGCATATTTTTGGCCCCAGTTAGTTTTGTTGCCTGAGTTAGTTTTGCAGAATTCCATAAGGCTATTAAAAATATTAAAAGTGGTAATTCAGTGGGATATGATGGACTATCAACGAAGTTGTTAAAAAATATTGTTTGATTGATTTCTGAACCACTTATTCACATTTTCAATTTATGTATTAGTTCAGGTATGTTTCCTAGTAGAGGGAAAATTTTCCTGGGTAAATCCGTTACATAAAAAAGGTGATAAATCTGAAGTAAATAATTATCGTCTTGTTGCAATTTTATCGCCTTTATCTAAAGTGTTCGAAAAAATTTTAAAAGAAAGGATTTCTAACTATTTGGATAAGATAATTTTTTTTACCAAATAACTGTTTCGATTTGGGGCAAGCCATTCGACACAACATGCAGTTGAAGCTCTTATATTACTATTAAATGATTGTTTAGATAATGATTTCCATGTGGCTACTGTTTTCTACGATGTTAAAAAAGTATTTGACACATTAAACCATGAAATTCTTTCTAATAAAATGGAAAATTTGGAATAGACTTTAATTGCGTAAAATTGCGGTAAATGTCGATGAAAAACTGTCTAATTAAAAAAAAAAAACGCAATAATATTGGTGTCCCTCAAGGTTCAGCATTAGGCCTGCTCTTATTTTTGATTTATATTAGCGATTTTCCGCAAAGTTTGAAGGGGAATTTTAGTCTTACTATTCTGTTTGCAGATGACACAGCTATATCTGTTAAAGCAAGGGATTCAACTACAATAATTGGAAATTTGGTTTTAACTGTTATTTCAATTAATCGATGGTTTGCTTCTAATAATCTAGTACCAAATTTTGCTAAAACTGAATTCATGGCTTTTGGTCTATTCAAAACGTGCCACTCAATTAATTTCTTGTCAGGAGCTTCAGGTTGGTGAGAATAAAATTGGTAGGGTATAGTCATATCGTTATTTAGGAATTTTTCTTGATCCATAGTTGTCTTTTCATAATTACATTGAGCATTCAAGGGTTAAACTTGCACAAAATATTGGGTCGATGTAACCGTGTGAAAAATATTTTTTCATTTTCCATGCTAAAACTAATTTACCACTCTTTAATTGCTTCGTACTTGAATTGATGCTCAATTGTTTATCTTAATACCTTTAGGACGCATTTAAAACAATTACAGGTACTACAAAATAGGGCAGTAAGAATACTTAGAAGTTTTCTACATAAACTATTAAAACTTGAATTTACATCTGAAACTAAAACGATTTTCTCTTTCCTAAATTTTCCTAAGTTTTTAGTTTTTTTTTAGTTTTTGCCTTTTTTAGTTTTTTCAGTTTTTTTTTAGTTTTTAGTTTTTTACCTTTTTTTAGTTTTTTTTAGTTTTTTAGCTTTTTTAGTTTTTTTTTCTTTTTAGTTTTTTTCTAGTTTTTACCTTTTTTAGTTTTTTTTCTTCTTTTGTATTAGTGTGAAATAATTCAGACGTCATATGCGGACAAACACGACGTCACTCGACAGACAGACAGACAGACATAACCCACAAACAACTTATTTTTATATATATACTAGCTGTTGGGGTGGCGCTTCGCGCCACCCCAACACCTAGTTGGTGGGGGCGCTTCGCGCCCCCCCCAAGCCCCCCCGCGCGCGTAAGTCGTTACGCGCCATAATAGTTACGCGCCATTGTAGTTGTGTCCCTATGTCCCACCTGTGAATATAGATATATATATATATATATATGGTTTTAACTACGTAAAACTTGCGAATATACAACATTCTTTGCTGTCCCATTGTCTTTGCATATAAATAGATTGTCAGGTTATCCCCCTGTTTCCCCCGGTGTCCCCGTTGTAGTTGTGTCCCTGTGTCCCGGTCGTCATTTATATTCCCTGTGTCCCGGGTCCCGGTCATCATTTGTATCCCGGTGTCCCGGTCTGTATATACATTCGTTTTTTAGTTTTGTTTTTCTCCTTTATTTTTTTCCTTTTTTTTTCTTTTTTAGCTTATTTAGATTTTTAGATTTTTTAGTTTTTTTTATTAGTTTTTAGTTTTTATTTCTTTTTAGTTTTTTTTGTCCCGGTCGTCATTTATATCCCCCTGTTTCCCCCGGTGTCCCCGTTGTAGTTGTGTCCCTGTGTCCCGGTCGTTATTTATATTCCCTGTGTCCCGGTCGTCATTTGTATCCCGGTGTACCGGTCTGTATATACATTCGTTTTTTAGTTTTGTTTTTCTCCTTTATTTTTTTCCTTTTTTTTTCTTTTTTAGTTTATTTAGATTTTTAGATTTTTTAGTTTTTTTATTAGTTTTTAGTTTTTTTTTCTTTTTAGTTTTTTTGTAGTTTTTACCTTCTTTTTAGTTTTGTTAATCTTTTTTTTTACTTGTGTCCTGGTCGTCATTTATACTCCCTGTGTCCCGGTGCTTTGTTGATTGCTAATCGAACATTCCTTTTGTCTTGGTCGCTTTCTCTTTGAGTGTCGTCATTTATTTTTTTCTTTTTTAGTTCTTTTAGTTTTTACCTTTTTTAGTTTTTTTTTAGTTTTTAGTTTTTTTAGTTTTTTACCTTTTTTTAGTTTTTTTAGTTTTTTAGCTTTTTTATTTTTTTTATTAGTTTTTAGTTTTTTTGTAGTTTTTGCCTTTTTTTTTAGTTTTTTGTCCTGGTCGCTTTCTCTTTGAGTGTCGTCATTTATTAGTTTTTTCCTTTTTTTTTTTAGTTTTTTATTGGTTTTTACCTTTATTTTAGCTTATTTTTCAGTTTTTTCCTTTTTTTTAGTTTTTTTTTATTTTTTATTTTTTTTAGTTTTTTACCTTTTTTTAGTTTTTTTAGTTTTTTTAGTTTTTTAGCTTTTTTACTTTTTTTTATTAGTTTTTAGTTTTTTTTTGTAGTTTTTGCCTTTTTTTAGTTTTTTCAGTTTTTTTTTTAGTTTTTTATTGGTTTTTACCTTTATAGTTTTTTTAGTTTTTTAGCTTTTTTATTTTTTTTATTAGTTTTTAGTTTTTTTTGTAGTTTTTGCCTTTTTTTAGTTTTTTCAGTTTTGACGTCACCTAATCCAGTTTTTTCAGGTGACGTCACCTGACACATCCATCCACACATCCATCCACACATCCATCCACAGACAACTTATTTTTATATATATAGATATATATATATATATATATATATATATATATATATATATATATATATATATATATATATATATATATATATATATATATATATATATATATATATATATATATATATATACTAGCTGTTGGGGTGGCGCTTCGCGCCACCCCAACACCTAGTTGGTGGGGGCGCTTCGCGCCCCCCCCCAAGCCCCCCCGCGCGCGTAAGTCGTTACGCGCCATAATAGTTACGCGCCATTGTAGTTGTGTCCCTATGTCCCACCTGTGAATATAGATATATATATATATATATGGTTTTAACTACGTAAAACTTGCGAATATACAACATTCTTTGCTGTCCCATTGTCTTTGCATATAAATAGATTGTCAGGTTTACCGACTCTTGAACATGCAACATATAATGGTCCATGGGAAAACAATCTGTATTCAGATCTATACCTCATGATTCTAATGATTGCCCTTGAGCTTTGTTGATGGTGATTGCTAATCGACCATTCCCTGTCCCGGTGTCCCGGTCGTCATTTACATCCCCCTGTTTCCCCCGGTGTCCCCGTTGTAGTTGTAATATATATATATATATATATATCTATCTATATTCACAGGTGGGACATAGGGACACAACTACAATGGCGCGTAACTATTATGGCGCGTAACAACTTACGCTCGCGGGGGGTCCCGGTCGTCATTTATATCCCCCTGTTTCCCCCGGTGTCCCCGTTGTAGTTGTGTCCCTGTGTCCCGGTCGTCATTTATATTCCCTGTGTCCCGGTCGTCATTTGTATCCCGGTGTCCCGGTCTGTATATACATTCGTTTTTTAGTTTTGTTTTTCTCCTTTATTTTTTTTTCCTTTTTTTTCTTTTTTAGTTTATTTAGATTTTTAGATTTTTTAGTTTTTTTATTAGTTTTTAGTTTTTTTTCTTTTTAGTTTTTTTGTAGTTTTTACCTTCTTTTTAGTTTTGTTAATACAAAAGAAGAAAAAAACCAAAAAAGGTAAAAACTACAAAAAAAAACTAAAAAGAAAAAAAACTAAAAAAGCTAAAAAACTAAAAAAAAACTAAAAAAAGGTAAAAATCTAATAACTAAAAAAAACTGAAAAAAATAAAAAAAGGCAAAAACTACAAAAAAAATAAAAACTAATAAAAAAACTAAAAAAGCTAAAAAACTAAAAAAACTAAAAAAAACTAAAAAAAGGTAAAAAACTAAAAAAAACTAAAAACTAAAAAAGAAAAAAACTAAAAAAAAGGAAAAAACTGAAAAATAAAAGAGAAAAAGAAAACTAAAAAAATATGAATAAATATATATAAAAATAAGTTGTTTGTGGGTTATGTCTGTCTGTCTGTCTGTCGAGTGACGTCGTGTTTGTCCGCATATGACGTCTGAATTATTTCACACTAATACAAAAGAAGAAAAAAAACTAAAAAAGGTAAAAACTACAAAAAAAACTAAAAAGAAAAAAAACTAAAAAAGCTAAAAAACTAAAAAAAACTAAAAACTAAAAAAAACTGAAAAAATCTAAAAAAAGGCAAAAACTAAAAAAAAAAACTAAAAACTAATAAAAAAACTAAAAAAGCTAAAAAACTAAAAAAACTAAAAAAAACTGAAAAATAAGAGAAAAAGAAAACTAAAAAAATATTAATAAATATAAAAAATATAAATATAAATATAATATAAATTAGCAATCAACAAAGCACCGAGACACAAATGACGACCGGGACACAGGGAGTATAAATGACGACCAGGACATAAGTAAAAAAAAAAAACTAAAAAAACTAAAAAAATGGTAAAAACTACAAAAAAACTAAAAACTAATAAAAAAACTAAAAAATCTAAAAATCTAAATAAACTAAAAAAGAAAAAAAAGAAAAAAGGAAAAAAATAAAGGAGAAAAACAAAACTAAAAAACGAATGTATATACAGACCGGGACACCGGGATACAAATGACGACCGGGACACAGGGAATATAAATGACGACCGGGACACAGGGACACAACTACAATGGGGACGCCGGGGGGCACAGGGGGATATAAATGACGACCGGGAACACAGGGAATATTCTATTAGCATACCGGTCTTTTTTAGTTTATTTAGATTTTTAGATTAGGGACACAACTACAATGGGGACGCCGGGGGGCACAGGGGGATATAAATGACGACTGGGACACCGGGACACAAGGAATATAAATGACGCCCGGGACACTCAAAGAGAAATCACAGACTGGAACACCGGGACACAAATGACAACCGGGACACAGGGAATATAAATTACGACCGGGACACAGGGACACAACTACAACGGGGACACCGGGGGAAACAGGGGGATATAAATGACGACCGGGACACCGGGACAGGGAATGGTCGATTAGCAATCACCATCAACAAAGCTCAAGGGCAATCATTAGAATCATGAGGTATAGATCTGAATACAGATTGTTTTCCCATGGACCATTATATGTTGCATGTTCAAGAGTCGGTAAACCTGACAATCTCTTTATACGTACATACAATGGGACAGTGAAGAATGTTGTATATTTGCAAGTTTTACACAGTTAAAAACATATATATATATATATATATATATATATATATATATATATATATATATATATATATATATATATATATATATATATATATATATATATATATATATATATATATATATATATATATATATCTATATATATAAAAATAAGTTGTCTGTGTGTGGATTTGTGGATGGATCAGGTGACGTCAATGACACAAATGACGACCGGGACACAGGGAATATAAATGACGACCGGGACACAGGGACATAACTACAAAGGGGACGCCGGGGTGCACAGGGGGATATATAAATGAAGATGGCGACTCAGGGAATGGTCGATTAGCAATCACCATCAACAAAGCTCAAGGGCAATCATTAAAATAATGAGGCATAGATCTGAATACGGATTGTTTTTCCCATGGACAATTATATGTTGCATGTTCAAGAGTCGGTAAACCTGACAATCTCTTTATACGTACATACAATGGGACAGTGAAGAATGTTGTATATTTGCAAGTTTTACACAGTTAAAAACATATATATATATATATATATATATATATATATATATATATATATATATATATATATATATATATATATATATATATACTAGCTGTTGGGGTGGCGCTTCGCGCCACCCCAACACCTAGTTGGTGGGGGCGCTTCGCGCCCCCCCCAAGCCCCCCCGCGCGCGTAAGTCGTTACGCGCCATAATAGTTACGCGCCATTGTAGTTGTGTCCCTATGTCCCACCTGTGAATATAGATATATATATATATATATATGGTTTTAACTACGTAAAACTTGCGAATATACAACATTCTTTGCTGTCCCATTGTCTTTGCATATAAATAGATTGTCAGGTTATCCCCCTGTTTCCCCCGGTGTCCCCGTTGTAGTTGTGTCCCTGTGTCCCGGTCGTCATTTATATTCCCTGTGTCCCGGGTCCCGGTCATCATTTGTATCCCGGTGTCCCGGTCTGTATATACATTCGTTTTTTAGTTTTGTTTTTCTCCTTTATTTTTTTCCTTTTTTTTTCTTTTTTAGCTTATTTAGATTTTTAGATTTTTTAGTTTTTTTTATTAGTTTTTAGTTTTTATTTCTTTTTAGTTTTTTTGTCCCGGTCGTCATTTATATCCCCCTGTTTCCCCCGGTGTCCCCGTTGTAGTTGTGTCCCTGTGTCCCGGTCGTTATTTATATTCCCTGTGTCCCGGTCGTCATTTGTATCCCGGTGTACCGGTCTGTATATACATTCGTTTTTTAGTTTTGTTTTTCTCCTTTATTTTTTTCCTTTTTTT
Organism: Artemia franciscana; assembly: GCF_032884065.1. Classification (NCBI taxonomy): domain Eukaryota; kingdom Metazoa; phylum Arthropoda; class Branchiopoda; order Anostraca; family Artemiidae; genus Artemia; species Artemia franciscana. Next base: position 60,242 of record NW_027062912.1, read on the forward strand.
TTCTTTTTTAGTTTATTTAGATTTTTAGATTTTTTAGTTTTTTTATTAGTTTTTAGTTTTTTTTTCTTTTTAGTTTTTTTGTAGTTTTTACCTTCTTTTTAGTTTTGTTAATTTTTTTTTTACTTGTGTCCTGGTCGTCATTTATACTCCCTGTGTCCCGGTGCTTTGTTGATTGCTAATCGAACATTCCTTTTGTCCTGGTCGCTTTCTCTTTGAGTGTCGTCATTTATTTTTTTCTTTTTTAGTTCTTTTAGTTTTTACCTTTTTTAGTTTTTTTTTAGTTTTTAGTTTTTTTAGTTTTTTACCTTTTTTTAGTTTTTTTAGTTTTTTAGCTTTTTTATTTTTTTTATTAGTTTTTAGTTTTTTTGTAGTTTTTGCCTTTTTTTTTAGTTTTTTGTCCTGGTCGCTTTCTCTTTGAGTGTCGTCATTTATTAGTTTTTTCCTTTTTTTTTTTAGTTTTTTATTGGTTTTTACCTTTATTTTAGCTTATTTTTCAGTTTTTTCCTTTTTTTTAGTTTTTTTTTATTTTTTATTTTTTTTAGTTTTTTACCTTTTTTTAGTTTTTTTAGTTTTTTTAGTTTTTTAGCTTTTTTACTTTTTTTATTAGTTTTTAGTTTTTTTTTGTAGTTTTTGCCTTTTTTTAGTTTTTTCAGTTTTTTTTTTAGTTTTTTATTGGTTTTTACCTTTATAGTTTTTTTAGTTTTTTAGCTTTTTTATTTTTTTTATTAGTTTTTAGTTTTTTTTGTAGTTTTTGCCTTTTTTTTCACCTAATCCAGTTTTTTCAGGTGACGTCACCTGACACATCCATCCACACATCCATCCATCCATCCATCCACAGACAACTTATTTTTATATATATAGATATATATATATATATATATATACGTAAAACTTGCGAATATACAACATTCTTTGCTGTCCCATTGTCTGTGCATATAAATAGATTGTCAGGTTTACCGACTCTTGAACATGCAACATATAATGGTCCATGGGAAAACAATCCGTATTCAGATCTATACCTCATGATTCTAATGATTGCCCTTGAGCTTTGTTGATGGTGATTGCTAATCGACCATTCCCTGAGTCGCCATCGTCATTTATATATCCCCCTGTGCACCCCGGCGTCCCCTTTGTAGTTATGTCCCTGTGTCCCGGTCGTCATTTATATTCCCTGTGTCCCGGTCGTCATTTGTGTCCCGGTGTTCCAGTCTGTGATTTCTCTTTGAGTGTCCCGGGCGTCATTTATATTCCTTGTGTCCCGGTGTCCCGGTCGTCATTTATATCCCCCTGTGCCCCCCGGCGTCCCCATTGTAGTTGTGTCCCTGTGTCCCGGTCGTCATTTATATTCCCTGTGTCCCGGTCGTCATTTGTATCCCGGTGTCCCGGTCTGTATATACATTCGTTTTTTAGTTTTGTTTTTCTCCTTTATTTTTTTCCTTTTTTCTTTTTTTTCTTTTTTAGTTTATTTAGATTTTTAGATTTTTTAGTTTTTTTTATTAGTTTTTAGTTTTTTTGTAGTTTTTACCATTTTTTTAGTTTTTTTAGTTTTTTTTTTTTACTTATGTCCTGGTCGTCATTTATACTCCCTGTGTCCCGGTCGTCATTTGTGTCTCGGTGCTTTGTTGATTGCTAATTTATATTATATTTATATTTATATTTTTTATATTTATTAATATTTTTTTAGTTTTCTTTTTCTCTTATTTTTCAGTTTTTTTCCTTTTTTTTAGTTTTTTCTTTTTTAGTTTTTAGTTTTTTTTTGTTTTTTACCTTTTTTTAGTTTTTTTAGTTTTTTTAGTTTTTTACCTTTTTTTAGTTTTTTTTAGTTTTTTAGCTTTTTTAGTTTTTTTTCTTTTTAGTTTTTTTTGTAGTTTTTACCTTTTTTAGTTTTTTTTCTTCTTTTGTATTAGTGTGAAATAATTCAGACGTCATATGCGGACAAACACGAAGTCACTCGACAGACAGACATAACCCACAAACAACTTATTTTTATATATATACTAGCTGTTGGGGTGGCGCTTCGCGCCACCCCAACACCTAGTTGGTGGGGGCGCTTCGCGCCCCCCCCCAAGCCCCCCCGCGCGCGTAAGTCGTTACGCGCCATAATAGTTACGCGCCATTGTAGTTGTGTCCCTATGTCCCACCTGTGAATATAGATAGATAGATATATATATATATATATATATATATATATATATATATATATATATCTATATATATAAAAATAAGTTGTCTGTGGATGGATGGATGGATGGATGTGTGGATGGATGTGTCAGGTGACGTCACCTGAAAAAACTGGATTAGGTGACGTCAAAACTGAAAAAACTAAAAAAAGGCAAAAACTACAAAAAAAACTAAAAACTAATAAAAAAAATAAAAAAGCTAAAAAACTAAAAAAACTATAAAGGTAAAAACCAATAAAAAACTAAAAAAAAAACTGAAAAAACTAAAAAAAGGCAAAAACTACAAAAAAAAACTAAAAACTAATAAAAAAAGTAAAAAAGCTAAAAAACTAAAAAAACTAAAAAAACTAAAAAAAGGTAAAAAACTAAAAAAATAAAAAATAAAAAAAAACTAAAAAAAAGGAAAAAACTGAAAAATAAGCTAAAATAAAGGTAAAAACCAATAAAAAACTAAAAAAAAAAAGGAAAAAACTAATAAATGACGACACTCAAAGAGAAAGCGACCAGGACAAAAAACTAAAAAAAAAGGCAAAAACTACAAAAAAACTAAAAACTAATAAAAAAAATAAAAAAGCTAAAATCTAAAAATCTAAATAAACTAAAAAAGAAAAAAAAAGGAAAAAAATAAAGGAGAAAAACAAAACTAAAAAACGAATGTATATACAGACCGGTACACCGGGATACAAATGACGACCGGGACACAGGGAATATAAATAACGACCGGGACACAGGGACACAACTACAACGGGGACACCGGGGGAAACAGGGGGATATAATGACGACCGGGACAAAAAAACTAAAAAGACATAAAAACTAAAAACTAATAAAAAAACTAAAAAATCTAAAAATCTAAATAAGCTAAAAAAGAAAAAAAAAGGAAAAAAATAAAGGAGAAAAACAAAACTAAAAAACGAATGTATATACAGACCGGGACACCGGGATACAATGATGACCGGGACCCGGGACACAGGGAATATAAATGACGACCGGGACACAGGGACACAACTACAACGGGGACACCGGGGGAAACAGGGGGATAACCTGACAATCTATTTATATGCAAAGACAATGGGACAGCAAAGAATGTTGTATATTCGCAAGTTTTACGTAGTTAAACCATATATATATATACTAGCTGTTGGGGTGGCGCTTCGCGCCACCCCAACACCTAGTTGGTGGGGGCGCTTCGCGCCCCCCCCAAGCCCCCCCGCGCGCGTAAGTCGTTACGCGCCATAATAGTTACGCGCCATTGTAGTTGTGTCCCTATGTCCCACCTGTGAATATAGATATATATATATATATATGGTTTTAACTACGTAAAACTTGCGAATATACAACATTCTTTGCTGTCCCATTGTCTTTGCATATAAATAGATTGTCAGGTTATCCCCCTGTTTCCCCCGGTGTCCCCGTTGTAGTTGTGTCCCTGTGTCCCGGTCGTCATTTATATTCCCTGTGTCCCCGCGTCCCGGTCATCATTTGTATCCCGGTGTCCCGGTCTGTATATACATTCGTTTTTTAGTTTTGTTTTTCTCCTTTATTTTTTTCCTTTTTTTTTCTTTTTAGCTTATTTAGATTTTTAGATTTTTAGTTTTTTTTATTAGTTTTTAGTTTTTATTTCTTTTTAGTTTTTTTGTCCCGGTCGTCATTTATATCCCCTGTTTCCCCCGGTGTCCCCGTTGTAGTTGTGTCCCTGTGTCCCGGTCGTTATTTATATTCCTGTGTCCCGGTCGTCATTTGTATCCCGGTGTACGGTCTGTATATACATTCGTTTTTTAGTTTTGTTTTTCTCCTTTATTTTTTTCCTTTTTTTTTCTTTTTTAGTTTATTTAGATTTTTAGATTTTTTAGTTTTTTTATTAGTTTTTAGTTTTTTTTTCTTTTTAGTTTTTTTGTAGTTTTTTACCTTCTTTTTAGTTTTGTTAATTTTTTTTTTTACTTGTGTCCTGGTCGTCATTTATACTCCCTGTGTCCCCGGTGCTTTGTTGATTGCTAATCGAACATTCCTTTTGTCCTGGTCGCTTTCTCTTTGAGTGTCGTCATTTATTTTTTTCTTTTTTAGTTCTTTTAGTTTTTACCTTTTTTAGTTTTTTTTTAGTTTTTAGTTTTTTTAGTTTTTTACCTTTTTTTAGTTTTTTTAGTTTTTAGCTTTTTTATTTTTTTTATTAGTTTTTAGTTTTTTTGTAGTTTTTGCCTTTTTTTTTTAGTTTTTTGTCCTGGTCGCTTTCTCTTTGAGTGTCGTCATTTATTAGTTTTTCCTTTTTTTTTTTAGTTTTTTATTGGTTTTTACCTTTATTTAGCTTATTTTTCAGTTTTTTCCTTTTTTTTAGTTTTTTTTTTATTTTTTATTTTTTTAGTTTTTTACCTTTTTTAGTTTTTTTAGTTTTTTTAGTTTTTTTAGCTTTTTTACTTTTTTTATTAGTTTTTAGTTTTTTTTTGTAGTTTTTGCCTTTTTTTAGTTTTTTCAGTTTTTTTTTTAGTTTTTTATTGGTTTTTACCTTTATAGTTTTTTTAGTTTTTTAGCTTTTTTATTTTTTTTATTAGTTTTTAGTTTTTTTTTGTAGTTTTTGCCTTTTTTTAGTTTTTTCAGTTTTGACGTCACCTAATCCAGTTTTTTCAGGTGACGTCACCTGACACATCCATCCACACATCCATCCATCCATCCATCCACAGACAACTTATTTTTATATATATAGATATATATATCTATATTCACAGGTGGACATAGGGACACAACTACAATGGCGCGTAACTATTATGGCGCGTAACGACTTACGCGCGCGGGGGGGCTTGGGGGGGGGCGCGAAGCGCCCCCACCAACTAGGTGTTGGGGTGGCGCGAAGCGCCACCCCAACAGCTAGTATATATATATATATATAATATATATATATATATATATATATATATATATATATATATATATATATATTTATATATATATATATATATATATTATATATATATATATATATATGGTTTTAACTACGTAAAACTTGCGAATATACAACATTCTTTGCTGTCCCATTGTCTTTGCATATAAATAGATTGTCAGGTTTACCGACTCTTGAACATGCAACATATAATGGTCATGGAAAACAATCTGTATTCAGATCTATACCTCATGATTCTAATGATTGCCCTTGAGCTTTGTTGATGGTGATTGCTAATCGACCATTCCCTGTCCCGGTGTCCCGGTCGTCATTTATATCCCCCTGTTTCCCCCCGGTGTCCCCGTTGTAGTTGTGTCCCTGTGTCCCGGTCGTCATTTATATTCCCTGTGTCCCGGTCGTCATTTGTATCCCGGTGTCCCGGTCTGTATATACATTCGTTTTTTAGTTTTGTTTTTCTCCTTTATTTTTTTCCTTTTTTTTTTCTTTTTAGTTTATTTAGATTTTTAGATTTTGTAGTTTTTTTTATTAGTTTTTAGTTTTTTTTCTTTTAGTTTTTTTTGTAGTTTTTACCTTCTTTTTAGTTTTGTTAGTTTTTTTTTTACTTATGTCCTGGTCGTCATTCATACTCCCTGTGTCCCGGTGCTTTGTTGATTGCTAATCGAACATTCCTTTTGTCTGGTCGCTTTCTCTTTGAGTGTCGTCATTTATTTTTTTTTCTTTTTTAGTTCTTTTAGTTTTTACTTTTTTAGTTTTTTTTAGTGTTTTAGATGAAAATTTTTTTTAGTTTTTTTCCTTTTTTCGTTTTAGTTTTTTATTGGTTTTTACCTTTATTTTAGCTTATTTTTCAGTTTTTTCCTTTTTTTAGTTTTTTTTTTATTTTTAGTTTTTTAGTTTTTTACCTTTTTTAGTTTTTTTAGTTTTTTAGTTTTTTAGCTTTTTTACTTTTTTATTAGTTTTTAGTTTTTTTATGTAGTTTTTTCCTTTTTTAGTTTTTGCCTTTTTTTAGTTTTTTCGTTTTTTTTTAGTTTTTTATGGTTTTTACCTATATTTTAGCTTATTTTTCAGTTTTTTCCTTTTTTTTAGTTTTTTTTTTAGTTTTTAGTTTTTTTAGTTTTTTACCTTTTTTTAGTTTTTTTAGCTTTTTTAGTTTTTTAGCTTTTTTATTTTTTTTATTAGTTTTTAGTTTTTTTTGTAGTTTTTTCCTTTTTTTAGTTTTTTTAGTTTTTTAGCTTTTTTATTAGTTTTTAGTTTTTTTTGTAGTTTTTGCCTTTTTTTAGTTTTTTTAGTTTTTTAGCTTTTTTATTTTTTTTATTAGTTTTTAGTTTTTTTGTAGTTAGTTTTTTTAGTTTTTTACCTTTTTTTAGTTTTTTTAGTTTTTTTAGTTTTTAGCTTTTTTATTTTTTTTTAATAGTTTTTAGTTTTTTTTGTAGTTTTTGCCTTTTTTTAGTTTTTTTAGTTTTTTAGCTTTTTTATTAGTTTTTAGTTTTTTTTTTTGTAGTTTTTGCCTTTTTTTAGTTTTTTTAGTTTTTTAGCTTTTTTATTTTTTTTATTAGTTTTTAGTTTTTTTTGTAGTTTTTGCCTTTTTTTAGTTTTTTCAGTTTTGACGTCACCTGATCCAGTTTTTTCAGGTGACGTCACCTGATCCACGATCCACAGATCCACAGACAACTTATTTTTATATATATAGATAGATACAGTTTCTTCTTTAGTTTTTTTTTAGTTTTTTCTTTTTTTTAGTTTCTTCTTTTTATTGATTTGTTTTCTTCAATTTGTCAATGTTCATTCTAAAATTGACACTTGGAAAATTCTTTACGTGCCAAGCATGCTAAAGCTCCAACAATTTATATTAAACCTCAAAATTTGGGGTATCTGTTTTAAGGTTTTCGAATTACTTTAATCTATTGTCAAAATATATTGAAATATTTGTGCAATTCCCAGTTTTTTTTAGTTTTTTCTTTTTTTTAGCTTTTTAGCTTTTTTAGTTTTTTTAGTTTTTTATCTTTTTCATTTTTTTACGTTTTTCCTTTTAAGGTTTTTTCTTTTTTTAATTTTTTTAATTTTTTTTTTTTTAGTTTTTCTTTTTAGTTTTTTTAGTTTTTTACCATTTTTCTTTTTTCGAATTACTTTATTCTATTGTCAAAATATTTCGAAATATTTATGCGATTTCCAGTTTTTACATTCTAGTTTGTTTCCTTTTATATATATAGAAGATATAATCTGGCGTAACGGACAGACAACTTATTTTTATATATATAGATATATATATATATATATATATATATATATATATATATATATATATATATATATATATATATATATATATATATATATATATATATATATATATATATATATGTTTTTAACTACGTAAAACTTGCGAATATACAACATTCTTTGCTGTCCCATTGTCTGTGCATATAAATAGATTGTCAGGTTTACCGACTCTTGAACATGCAACATATAATGGTCCATGGGAAAACAATCCGTATTCAGATCTATACCTCATGATTCTAATGATTGCCCTTGAGCTTTGTTGATGGTGATTGCTAATCGACCATTCCCTGAGTCGCCATCGTCATTTATATATCCCCATGTGCACCCCGGCGTCCCCTTTGTAGTTATGTCCCTGTGTCCCGGTCGTCATTTATATTCCCTGTGTCCCGGTCGTCATTTGTGTCCCGGTGTTCCAGTCTGTGATTTCTCTTTGAGTGTCCCGGGCGTCATTTATATTCCTTGTGTCCCGGTGTCCCGGTCGTCATTTATATCCCCCTGTGCCCCCCGGCGTCCCCATTGTAGTTGTGTCCCTGTGTCCCGGTCGTCATTTATATTCCCTGTGTCCCGGTCGTCATTTGTATCCCGGTGTCCCGGTCTGTATATACTTTCGTTTT
>NW_027062913.1:0-68872 GCF_032884065.1 Artemia franciscana
GAGATCTTTGGTTTGTCTCTAATGTACCATAAATTAATTTCCACTTTGCTGCCTAGCCATAGCCTAGGTTCCTACCCATAACGCGTTCCTATCTTCCCCATTGAAGATTTTTGGGATGTACCATATGTTGTGTATTTATCCTTGATTCTACTTTCGAGCGTGCGCAATGACGAATCTATGTATTTTTGCTCTGCTTTGATACGTGATTAAAAATTTATCAGTAGTTCAGTCCCCTGACCACCGTACATTTGTGGTGCTGTTATCTGTCTCATTTTTGAAATAAACTTGTATGACCTAAAGTGGGCTGCATAACTTTGAAAAATCCTTCTTTTGATACTAGAACTGTTCTAACCTTGTCTTAATGGCAAAATCAGACGGTAACGCTAAAAGATGAGCAATTCAGATTCATGTTTTAGTTTCTTTCCTTCCCTGTGAAGGTCTGTCTCAGTTCCTTTTGAATTATTGCAGTGCTTTTAGTTCTCTAGGGATCTAGAGCTCTTGGAAATAGGGTATATTTTCCTTCGGAACTCTCCTAATAAGATTCCAAACCTTAAAATAACATAACTTAATCTGCATCATTAAACAAATTTATTCCACATATATTTCTTTTAATTTTGTGGAAGTAATTTGATTAATACTATAAGTTGTAGTACTACTACAACTCAATGCAGCATCAGATGATATTCAAATGAAATAAGCTGTTAGACTCCTTATCCTCGAACCCGTTGTTAGTATTAGCTTACAGAGTAACATGAGTGTGTCTTAACTATAATAACTTAATAGTAATAATCAAAATAAATAGCTTCCAATAGAAAAAAAAAGCCTTTGATGCCAGAAGAGACAAAACTGAGCGGTATAAATCCTCGCCTACTGGGTTATATATTTCATTAAGAAGACCTATTGTGTAAATATGTATGACTCAGGTAACTTAAAGTAGTCTGTTTATTTTTGTCAATAGCAAAATAGTTTTGGTAATTTTAAGTTATCAATTGTTATTTTTGGAAGTTGTTTAATATGCCCTTTCATATGCGAAAAAAGTAAACTATACTGAACTTGATCATTTTTGATAGGTAACAGAACGGACTTTTGAAATAAGATTCAGGCCAAAGATTATCACAAAAAGAATATATTCAGGCTCGAAAATAGACGTGAGTAGTAACTGGTCGAAATAATCCCTTTTATTTTTGTTCTGTCAATATTGTCTAATGATCACCCTTTTATCACCAATCACCACTTTCCGGCTATTCTAAGCGTGAAAATCGTATTTCAAGCCGCAACTTAGGCAAATTCATAAATGAAATTTCATTTGAGGATTTTATGCAACTCCCCCTTCCGCCAGGGAAAATCACTCTGCCCCAAACAAAATTTTAGAAACGCCTTAATACAGGCTATATTGAGTAAAATCTAAATGAAATTTCATTTGACCCTAATAATTTATCACAGCTACTTAAGATGCGTGCTCTTTCCTAATATTTAGGGGTCATTACTTAGTGAGATATGGATAAAGGAACTAGGAGAATTGATTCCTCAATTACCTTCCTAAATTCAGATAATGTTTTTATAAATTCGGGTTTTGGGTAAGCAACACGTCTTTACCAGTTAGATGTCTGTTGTTGTTTTTTTATTTCCTCAATCTAACTAATATTTCAGTTATGAAACTTCTTAAGCCAAACTGGCCAGACATGACAACAAACAACAAAGAGAGATAGACTCCACAAAAGAAGAAAAAAAACCTCCAACGCGACTGCGGCCAGTATAGAGAACTAAAATTACGTGGATATTTCCCCTGTATCTAAACTAGGCGTCCTCAGCACTCGATAAAAGAAAAAGAAAAAACACTAAGCTAAAAACAAGTAAACCATCACCAACAATAATAAATACAATTGTCGCTATCAAAATAAAGATAATATTCATGTGTAGAGGTGAATTTTACAAACAGGTGTTTGTCAAACATCTGTCTCTCCTTTGTTGGCAAATATATTCATGGACTCTATTGAAACCTCGGTTTCCAATCAGTGAGACCCTTAGGTATTTTCCCTTAATTTTGGGATAGGTTTAACCCGGGGAGAGTTAGTCAGTGGGGTGATTATAATTCCTTGTTCTTTTAGGAAGTTATATATTGGTAGAACTCACCAACAATTTATTGAAAGTTTTATTGAGCATCGCGACTCAATAGAAAAATCCTACAATTAAGAAAGCCTCCTGAAACTTTTGTTTCGGGTTTGGCTGAACATACATTCTTTCATCCTGAACATTTTATCCAATATGATGAAGCTCTAGCTATTTCTGACATGAGGCTTTAACTATTGACAAAAGCTATTTGCATAGAGTGATTTTGTTAATAGTCCTAATAAAAGGGTAAATTCAAACTTGGTGACTTTTTTCCATTTAAATTTGACGACCAGCCATGTTTTACCGGAAATCTACAGATGTTGCCATAGTGAGTGGTTGCAATTTCAAAGTATTGGTTATAATTTCTCCTTTTTAAGATAGTTAGTGTAGATCTTCCAAACCATTCATGTGGCTGCACTACTTTGCTAGTTACTTCTGTGCCTCTTGCTTCTATTTTTGTATTTTTTTTTTTTTTTTATTCATTCTTTTTTTCCAGTTTATGTTAGTGCAGAGCATGAGCAAGCAGCACCTAACCTTGGGAGCTTTGATGCAGTACGACAAGTGGCACAAGTGACAATCAGTATGGCTGAAACTCCCGAAACATCAGATAGTCCCGTTTAAATAAATGTTCTGACATGCAGGGTACTGTCCGTGTTCCTGCTCCTTGCCAATATGCACACAAGATAGAGTTAGTGGTGGGTGAGAGTATCCATAGAGAGCCAAGTGAAGCCCTTGCTGAACGTCTATGGTACCTGTGAGGAGATTAGAGATATCAATCCGATTTTGTTTTTGGCTATGCAGTGGTTCTGTGTTAATCACGTTTTTTATAACTTTTGTACTGGTGATTGTAGTGGCTTTATGTCCTACTGCTGTGATCTAATCTGCAAAAATTGCCATTTTTTTTATATATATGTGACGTGATGGCGTGTATATGTACACTCGTGAAACGAAACACTGACCTGCAACTATCACATGCCCAGAAATATCGAAGTTGCCCTTAGGAGTAAAAAAATAACAAAGTTGTCTCAAAAATTAAAATGTCAAAAAGGTTTTAAAAATGGCTAAAACAATTAAGCCTTAAAGAATTAAAAGGAATAATTCATTAAAAACGGGACAATTTTGTCACGTGACTAAAAAGAGAATATCTGCTCTTGAGAAAATCGTTGTTTCCATGCGAATGGTCAGAATAAGTTCACATAAGGACAAATCAGAAAAAAAATTTTGAATTGATGCATTGTTTTATTTCACAGACGACGAGTCATTCGTCGTCAGATTCCACAGATTCGTCTGTGGACAAAACTATTGTGGACGATTTTATGCAGATTTCATGCGTGTGGAAACAAATAATAGAAAATGTGAAAAAATAGAATGTATATTTTACCCTGTTATTATTTTTTAAATAGTGTAGATATAGTAAAATGGTTATACCTACTCTATAGTAACATAATTATAGCATTAGTATAAGCTACTATTTTAGCTCAGCTGCAGAAATACGGAAGACTTTAGTTGAAGATCTGTTTCAAGTTGACATTTAATCAGAAAAAAAAAATTGTGAATTGACGCACTGTTTTATTTCAGATACGACGAGTCTTTCACCGTCAAATTCGTCACGCCGTCAGGACGAATCTATTATGTGGAGACGAATAAAGGACGATTTTATACACATTACAATTATTTGGAGAGAAATAATAGAAGATGGAAAGAAAATAGATTTATGTAAGTTTTACCCTGTTATTATTTTTTAAATAGTGTAGACAGTGTTGCGATGGGTGGTACAATTGTACCAGATTCAGTACTTTTTTTTCTGACCTGTACATCTGTACAACTTTTTTTTAAAGTCAGAAAATCAGTACATTTACGTCGAACTGGTACAAATTCAGTACATTTTCTCCAAAACTAAAAAAAAAAGAACGATTTTTACTTGTAAACGGAACCTTTACCATTCATTGCTATGGCAAATACTCTCGCGACTTGTCTGTCTGCTTTTATTTAGAGGTTAACTCTATGGTAAATTTGGAGTCGTTACGGAAAACGGAAAGTTGCCGCGGATTTTCAAAAACTAAAAATGCTATCATCTTAACTCCAGTTGAAGTAGAAAAAGATTAAAACGGTGGGATGATAAATCTTTCTTTTAAGTTTATATTTTTTCTAGTTTTACTCAATCTTTATAAAATTTTAAAAGCGAAAAATAGTAAGTTTTGAGAACTGGGCAAAATGGACAATATAGGGGGGCCATCAAGGCCAACCCCTCAACCCCAACCCTTATTTTGGGTTCAGCAATCACCTACTGGTGAATGGACTTTTGACAGCCCCGAACATTACCAAACCCAGCCAATGCAAATATGGCATGATTTCACAAATGGATCCAATCAGTTTCCATTTGCTGGCTCCCCTCAATCAGTGACATACCAAACAATTACAAGCCCAGGTCAGAGTCAAGCCATAAGATACTATAATCAAACAGATACAAATCAATGGATAAACACAAACAAAGAGAATAAGACAGTAAAAGTGAAAAATAAAAGAGAAACAATCAAGGAACATATCCAGCTGTCAGTACAGAATAGATTTGAAGTTTTAAGTGATGAAGCAGCAAATGAGAGTGACAATGAAAGCTATATGGGCGAAGCAGTTTCCTGCAGGGAGGCAGAAGGTATGCTGAGCATCAGTAATGATATTAACAATGAAAGAAGAAGAGAAGAAAATCCTAGAATTTTGACCCCAACAGTGACAAACACCCTTGCAATCCCTATGGGACATGAAAAAGTTAACCTGGAAAACAAAGCAAAAAACAGAAAACCTCTCCCAATGACTGCAATTACCAATGCAAGCATAGAATACAACTGCAGTGTAAATATAATCCTCACAGAACACAACAAGCAGTTCCCTAACCACAGCACAATTATCAAAAACTTGAAGAATATTTTAAAGGAAAACAAGTTTGAATATGACTTGGTAAAGAACAATGAACTATTAATAGTACATTCTCAAAATGAAAATTCCAAAGAATTATTGTTGAAGACTACAAAACTAGGTAGCTTAAGTGTAATGGTTGAACTAAGAAAAAAGTTAGTCCGTGGTGTCATTAAAGGTGTGAATTTAAAAATGACAGAAGCTGATATAAAGGAATGTTTGGACACAGAATTAAAAATTCACCAAATAAAAAGACTAAAACTTTTTAACAAAGAAACAAGAAAAATAGAAGACAGCAAAGCCGTGTTAATCACTTTTGTAAGTGACACCTTGCCTTCCCATATTTGGTTTGCAGGAAGACCTAAAGACGTTGCTCAATATAACAGGCCAATCATTCAGTGCTACAATTGCCAAAAATTTGGCCATATCAAAACAGTGTGCAGATCACCAAAACCATCTTGCCTTAGATGTGGAAAATCTCACCACTCTAAAAACTGTCCATTAAAAACTCAGCCAGTAGAAACAAGAAATACAAAATATCACTGTGTAAACTGCAATGGTAACCATACAACTACATCCGCTACTTGCCCACAAAGAAGACAAAACAAGATTATTACAAAAATTGCAGAAACCCAAAATATAGGCATAAAAAGAGCTGAATCAGCATACAAATCTTATGCGCAAGTTGCAAACAAACAACATTCAAAAACTAGTCAATTTTATCTAAACAAAGAAGAATTTCCTCCAATATCAAGAGACCAAGAATTAGAAATTCAAAGTGATGTACAAACAGTGGTGAAAAAGATAATAAAAGAAATTGCAAGAAATCCAAGAATATTTGACCCAAGCTCAATTCCAGTTGAAGAAAAAATCAATAGCTTATGCAAAGTTATTGAACAAATCACAAATATTAAAATAAGCCCAAGAGAAATCAATGAACCAGAATTAGACAGAGCATTCAAAGTTAGAAACGAAAGCACACTCAACCAACTGATATGTTGTAGTCTCATGGAACTCTCAATCACTGACAGGCACGAAAACAGATATGTTAAAAAAATTTGCAGTCGATAATAAAGTAGATATAATATGCCTACAAGAAACATGGCTAGTCCCATATAAAAAATTTAAACTCACAGGATTTAATGTCACAAGACAGAAGAGAATACAAGGCAGTGGAGGAGGCACTCTAATAGCCATAAGTAAAAAGTACCATTTCAAGCCTTTAAATATAGAAATCTCACAAGATAAAAATTACCAAATGATAGAAGCAGTAGGATGCACAGTATATTTGAAAAATCGTCAAAAACTCAACATCATAAATATTTACAACCCAAAAGGAGAAAATAAGAAAATTGGTAAGTTTATTGAGGAAATAGTGAAAACAATTCCGTCCTGTGAAAAATATATAATCCTTGGAGACCTAAATGCACACCATAATATTTTGTGTGATTGTGGTATCTCAAATAGTGCTGGAAATTCAGTGGAAGTTTTTCTACAAGACAACTTAGATGCATGTCTAATCACACCTAAAAATTTGAAAACACGTCACTGCAAAAGAACAAACACATACACTACAATAGATCTATCAATTACACCAGCTAATATAGCTTCTAAATGGACAATTTGGTCAGCAAGTGAAATCACTTTGTTGAGTGACCACCTACCAGTAATGCATGAAATAAGAGATCAACCCACGAAGTGTGAAAATGATAGCTGCAGAAAACAAACAAACATCAAACAAGTGAATTGGGACAAATACCAAGAAATTGCAAAATCTTGAAAATACCTTTGTGAGCTCAAACAATATTGAAGAAACAATTGAAACATTTCAAAACAGTTTGATACAAGCAGCAGAGTCGACTATAACAAATAAAACAGAAACGCACACGAAACACAAACACAACCCCTGGTGGAACAATATTTGCAAAGAGGCAAAGAAGCAAATGACAAAAGCAAAAAGACACTATGAAGCAATGTTCACGTTTGAGAATTATCTACACTTACAGAAAACCACAGCCATATTAAAAAAAACAGTAAAGGAAGAAAAATATAAAAGCTGGAAGCAATACCTGGAAAAACTTGATTTTAGACAACCCTCAAAAAAGATCTTTAAGTTTATTAAGAAAATGAATGGCTTTTATAATGAACAACCCCAAGTAAACATGCCAATTCAATCAGATGGAAAAGAAATTATAGATAATCAGGAAATAGCCAATGAAGGGGCAAGATATCTCAAATCAGTTATAAACAAAGAAGAAATAAACCAGTCAGCTGTAAGAAAAACCCTCTGGAAAATAAAAAGAGCTAGAGACACATCTACTGACACACCCTACAATCAACCTTTTACTATAAATGAGTTAGAAACTACAATTAAAAACCTACCACTAACAGCACCAGGCAATGACCAAATATATCCTCATTATTTTAAAAAACTTCCTTCAAAATGGATTAAAATGCTTCTTCAAATAATTAACAATTGATGGGAATCAGGGGAATTCCCTAGCCCACGAAGCTAGAAAATCACAGATTTATAACCTTATTACCTGTAATGGGGAAGCTTTATGAACGATTAATAAAGAATAGAATAAACTGGATTATGGAAACCAACCAATTTCTACCTCCATTCCAATGCGGATTTCGCAAAGGTTTAAGTACCACGGACAATCTTGCCATGCTCCAACGAGATGCCCTATATTCCCTGCAGAACCACAAGATCATGATAACCGTCTTCATGGACATTAAGTCAGCATTTGACGTTATATCCCACAGCTTGGGAATAAAGGGTCCCCTAATATCAGTCTGTCATGAATATCTAAGAGAAAGAACTGTTCAAGTTAAATCAGGAAATTGCCTTTCCCATATTCATGTAAAATCACAAAGAGGAGTCCCACAGGGCTCAGCACTGGGTCCAGATTTCTATAATGTAAGTCAATACAATAGCCCACTGAATGACGATGAAATAAAGGCCTCAGTATTTGCTGACGATATTTGCTTCTGGCTAATAGGGCAGAAAGAAACAGAAATAATAACAAAACTACAACAAATGATCAATCAGCTGACATTTTGGGCTGAGGATCTAGACTTAGAATTTTCAATCACAAAGACAAAAATGATGGTCTTCAAAAACAGACATATAACTAATATCCCAGATTTGATGTTGAAAAATCGTCAATCACGTATCTGCGATATTCTACCCACCAAGTTTCATCCCGATCTCTTCACTCTAATCATTTTCCAAGATTTTCGTTTTCCCCCTCCACCTCCACCTACTCTCACCGGATCTGGTTGGGATTTGTAATAAGAGTGCTGAAGCACAAGATCCTTCTAAATATCAAGTTTCATTAAGATCAAGATCTGATTATCCGACCATAAATTACAAATACCTCATTTTTAATTTTTCCAAATTACCCCCCCCCCCAACTCTTCCAAAGAGTGCGGATCCGGACCAGTTATGTCAGTCACGTATCTTGGATGTGTGCTTATTCTTGCCACCAAATTTCATCCTGACCTCTCCATACTGAGCATTTTCCAAGATTTCTGATACCCCCCCCCCCACACAACTCTCCCAAATGAAACTGGATTCAGCCAGATCTAAAATGAAAGATCTGAGTTGTAAGATCCTTCTAAATATGAGATTTCATTAAGATTCGATCACTCCTTCGTAACTTAAAAACAGCTAATTTTTTCAAATTAACCGTCACTCCACTCCCCCCCCCCCCCACAGACGGTCGAATCGGATAAATGACTATTTCTAATTTAATCTTGTCTGGTACTGATTTTTCTCATTTTTCAGATTCAGCTCTCCCCCCAACTTCTCCAAAGAGAGCGGACCCGTTTTTAAGTCAATCACGTATCTAGGATTTGTGCTCATTTTTACCACCAAATTTCATCCCGGTCTTTTTTTTCGAATTAACCTTCTCCTCACTCCCTCCAGATGATCGAATTGGGGAAACGACTATTTCTAATTTAATCTAGTCTGTTTCCTGATACGCCTGCCAAATCTCATCGTCCTAGCTTATCTGGATGTGCCTAAACTAGTAAAACAGAGAAAGACAGACAGATAGACCGACATAATTTATGATCAATATATGTCACTTCGTAAATACAAAGTGCCACAAAAACTTGTTAATATCACAGAAATTTACGAAACTTTTTCTAAGACCTTTTTCTAAGCCCTGAAAGCAAGAGATAAAATATGGTCTAACTTGGTGTCTTCAAGTATCGCCCCGATTTATGAACAATTAGCTACAACTGAAGCCCAGCTGTAGAAAATAAAAAGTCATCTGCTGGAAAATATAACCAATCAAACAGTTCGTGGTAACGAACTGTAGTAAGAAGCGACCCGGCTCAATAGTAACCGAAACTCTAAAAAATGGAATTTTGATACCAATAGTTACATCAAAAGAATCGTATTTTAATGTTGATTTTAAATATATAAGTTTCATCAAGACCAGTTATACCCATCGAAAGTTACGAGCCTGAGAAAATTTGCCTCATTTTAGAAAATAGGGGGAAACACTCCCTAAAAGTCATAGAATCTTAACGTAGAACCTTATTGTTCCCGTTACCTTATTGTAGAAGTTTCAAGCACCTATCTACAAATATGTGGAATTTCGCATTTTTTTTTTTTTTTTGCCAGAAGACAGATCACGGATGCCTGTTTATTTGTTGTTGTTTTTTTCCCAGGGGTGATCTTATCGACTGACTGGTCCTCGAATGTCGTAAAAAGGCTCATTCCAACGGAAATTAAAAGTTCTAGTGTCCTTTTTAAGTGGCCAAAAAAATTGGAGGGCACCTAGGCCCCCTCCCACGCTCATTTTTCCCCAAATGTCTCAAGATCAAAATTCTGAGATAGCCATTTTATTCACCGTAGTCGAAAAACCTAATGACTATGTCTTTAGGGACGACTCACCCCCCCCCCCCCCTGCAGTCACCGTGGGAGGGGCTGCAAGTCACAAACTTTGACCTGTGTTTACATATAGTAATGGTTACTGGGAAGTGTACAGACGTTTTCAGGGAGATTTGTTTTGGTTTAGGGGGAGAGATGAGGGGGGGGGGGGGTACTTGGGAGGATATTTGCATGGAGAAAAATTCTCATGGGGGAAGAGAATTTCAATGAAGGGGACACAGGATTTTCTAGCATTATTTGAAAAAAAACAACGAAAAAATATATATGAAAAGTTTTTTTCTACTGAAAGTAAGGAGCAGCATTAAAACTTAAAACGAACAAAAATTATTACGAATATGAGGGGTTTACCTTCTCGTTATACCTCACTCTTTACGCTAAAGTATTTTTAGTAATTTCAACTATTTATTCTACGGCCTTTGTGATTCAGAGGTCATTCTTAAGGAATTGGGACAAAATCTAAGCTTTAGTGTAAAGAGCGAGGTATCGACGAGGGTTTAACCCCTTAATATACGTAATAAAAACATACTAATATAGAAGTTCGTTACGTAAGTTTATTCGTAAGTTACGTATATTTTTTACCAATGAAGATGTTTGTAAAAAAATAAAAGTTCTAGTTGCTTTTTTAAGCAATCAAAAACTTGGAGGGCAACTAGGCCTCCTCCCTCGCTCCTTTATCTCAAAATCTTCTGATTAATTACAATTAATTAATATGCAAATTTCCTTTTAATTATTTATGTGCGGAGAGCCAAGATCAAAACATGCATTAATTCAAAAACGTCCATAAATTAAATAAATAAAACAAGTTTTTTTAAATGAAAGTAAGGAGCAACAACAAAACTTAAAACGAACAGAAATTACTCCGTATATGAAAGGAGCTTTTCCTCCTCAACGCCCCGCTCTTTACGCTAAAGTTTCTTACTGTTTTAAAATAGAGTTAAGAGAAGAGTCAAACTTTAGCGTAAAGAGCGGGGCGTTGAGGAGGAAAAGCCCCTTTCATATACGAAGTAATTTCTGTTCGTTTTAAGTTTTAATGCTGCTCCTTACTTTCATTTACTTTCAGTTACTGAAAAGTTTAATGACCCAAATTCATTGAACAAAGAAGGTACTGAACTGATAATCAGCCAGGTTTATGATTCAATCACGCTCGAGTTTAATCCAAAGTTTGCAAAAATTGAGAAGGCTCTACTAGGTAGTCTGAGATTTCAAATTGAAAATTTGGAGGAGAGAATCGGTCGAATAGAAAAAAAGCTTGATAATTATGATCAAGAGTCCATGCTTGATAGCCTTGTATTTCATGAGGTAAAGTAGTTTCCTTGTGTAGACACTCATACGACAATATCTAACATTATAAATTGCAAAATGTCTCTGCTGGGCCCTTTACTTTATTTAGTTTACGTGAACATGATGCGCGTTTATCTAAAGGATACATATATTACTAACATTATTGCTAACAAAATTTCCGAAATCCGCAGATAATTTGATAGCAAAAGCTCGTATTACTCTCAAAAGATTAGAGATGTTTAAAAGTGTAAGTTTGCTGTGTGTGAATGTAAAGAAAATTTTTTACTGACATTCGGTAGAGTGGGTGATTCTGTTGATGTAAGTAGTAAAGTTCTATTTGGTGAAGAGCCTATTTTACAAGTTATATCACTGCGGTACCTCGGTTTCCATAATGCTTCTAATCTATCGTAGAAGCATCATAGCAACATTATCTCCACCAAAGTTGCGCGTGGAGTTGGCATCGTCAAAAGATTGAAGCATATTCGGAAGCGACCCCTTCATGGAAATTCTCTTCCCTTATGAAAAATTGCTCCATGGAAAGATCCTCCCACGTAACCTGCCCCCCCCCCCCCCGACCCACCCTAACCCCAACACAAAAAAGTTCTTCTGAAAACGCCTGTACACTTCATAATTAACAACTACTATGTGTAAACAATGGTCAAAGCTTATAAGTTGCCACCCCTCCCCCGGGAACTGTGGTGGATTTAGTCATCCCCAAAGACATAGTTATTAGGTTTTTGACTAAGTTAAACAGAATGGCTATCTCAAAATTTTGATCCGGTGACCTTGGAGAAAATGTGCGTTGGAGGAGGCCTCGGTGCCCTCCAATTCTTTGGGCACTTAAAAAGGACACTAGAACTTTTAATTTACGTTAGAATGCACCCTCCTGCGACATACTAGGATAACTAGGTCGATACGATCACCCCTGAGGAAAAAAAACAACAAAAAAACAAAAAATACGTACCCGTTATCTGTCTTCTGGCAAAATACAAAATTCCACCTTTTTATGATAGGGGCTTGAAACTTCTACAGTAGGGTTCTCGGATACACTGACTGATGGTGTGATTTTGTTAAGATTATGTGACTTTTAGAGGGTATTTCCGTCTATTTTCTAAAATAAGGCACAGTTTCTCAGGCTCGTAACCTTTGACCGGTAAGACTAAACTTGATGAAACTTATATATTTAAAATCAGCATTAAAATGCAATTCTTTTGATGTAACTATTTGTACCAAAAACTTCGGTTTTTAGAGTTTTGGTTACTATTGAGCCTGGTTACTCCTTACTGCAGTCTGTTACCAAGAACTGTTTGAAAATGTAACTTGTAAATGAATAAAAGTAATATATTCTACTATAACGTTGAGATACAACTTACGAATGTCTCAGGTTTTCCTGTCCCTTATTCGTTCTTGTTTTTTTTTCTGCCATTTGTGAAAATTCAAATGCTAAACTGTTATCTGACTTGTAACCAACCAAATTCCAATGGTCAGCTGTCACCAATTAGACATGTGAAAAATTTAAATTCCCTTTAAATCCGGTCGTAATATCTCAAGGAAGTCAACAGAGTTTAAATATTCTGGTACTGCCCTCAAGAGAGCAATTAAGGCAATGAGGAAGGAGGAAATCTCGGTACGTATTTCAATACTATCTTAATAGAATTAACTTTCAACCTAGGAGATTGACCTTAATGTAGAAAAAAACAAATTTTGACTCATTGAAATTTAAGTTTAAAATATTCAGATCAAAACTATTGTACCAGAAAGCATTTACTAAGCCAGGTTAATTGTCCCATTTAAGTAAAAACTATATTTGAAATAATGACACGCTCAGAGGTGTCTTATGCTTTCGCTTAACGAGATCTGTTATTACTTAGAGGGTTTGGTTGCATCATATCTATTTTTTCACAAATTTTTTTATGAATACAACAACACAAATTGTTCTAACGGTTTTTTCAAAATAATAGAAAATCCATTGCATTCAGAGTATATACTTGTACATTAAGGATGAGGGGGTTGTAAGTCATTTCTGTTGCTAATGAATTCCTTAGTTTGTGCTCATTTTCAAGATAATAGTCTTACCCTTACAGTGTACCCCCTTCTCCTGATAAACCCATTTATTGCCTTAATAATATATTTTTCTCTTATTTTTTCCCATTCTTTTGGTCCATTGTAGTACCAATTGTGCTAAGTAGCCTCAAATATATCCAGTTTAAAATGAGTAACTGTGTTGAATATTGAAAAAAAAACAGAGTATATATTTGAAAAGTTAGATCTAGAGCAAAATCTTAGGGGAAGGGGGGGGGTAATGTGACAAAGGCGCTAATAATTGACAAGTTTTTGTTTTTTAAGTTTAAAGAACAGAAAAAAAACAAAGAATGCGGGAGTATCCTC
Source organism: Artemia franciscana (assembly GCF_032884065.1). NCBI lineage: Eukaryota > Metazoa > Arthropoda > Branchiopoda > Anostraca > Artemiidae > Artemia > Artemia franciscana. Next base: position 13,604 of record NW_027062913.1, read on the forward strand.
CATAAGAGAGGATACTCCCATATATGGGAACCTTCAGTGTCTCAGAGAAAAACTAATTAGAATTTGCAATACCCCTATTAAGAATCGAAGCCTATATGAAGGCAGCAAACACACTTTTTCCATGCTTTTTGCTACTCTTTTCTCTGTACTTCGATTTTCTTATACCTCAAATTCCCAGTTTTCCAGGGGTTCATATCCCCCCCCCCTTGTGGGTTCCCATTAGAAATACACAATTTGGACTTTATATTTTTCACACCAGGGAAGAAGGGTGGGGTAAATTTTTGCGGAGCTGGTTTCAAAACGTGGTAGCTACAATTATTCTGCATATTATGAAGTAGTCAAAGAATTGTTTACATATTTTCTTCTCAAAAATAGATAATCTAGATCTTTACCATGGAAACATCTCAAATTTTACTCCAATTGTGCTCTAATACCTAGATAACATCTAAAGTAGTAATATAGGCCACCCATAATAGCAAGACCTTCAATTTTAAGTAGCCTAGTCTAGGGCTGTTGGCTTATCAAGACGTCCGTGAGAATGGTGGGGCGGAGTGGGGGGGTTGAAAATCTGCCAAAGTAGGATATACAGTGGAACATATTAAGAAGATTAACCTCTTCATCTCCCAAAAATTCTGTAGCACAATTATTGGTAGACTAATTGAAGAAGAATACTATTCAACACAAAATTTGTAAGCACAATATGTCCAAATTTTGTCCAATATTTAATTTGCAATCCAATATTTTGATGCTTGAGCAGAAAACTGAAAACAAATACCAACATAGCTCTTGGTTTTGTTTTTGAAGGGTGGCAATGCTTAGTAACAAATATTATTTTAGAGGTTTTGAAATCAGTATGTCAAGTAAATATAGAAATGAAAAAAAACTAAGTAATTACAAAAAAGTATAAAAAAGCAGCCTACTTATTGAAAATAAGATAAGCATTCCAAGCATTCAGTTTTATGGAACAATGCTGAAGTGTTGGACAGAGATTATTAAAGCCCACATATAATTTTTAACTTGGTTATCAAACACCAATACATTAATGTTTTAAGAAAACGTAGTTATAGAAAGTAAAGCATTTTCAAAATAGGTTGTTTGAATTATAGCATTAAAACTAAGACTAAGAAATTCTTCATTGAATTTTAGTGCCTTAATTTTTTTTTCAATTTTGGGTATTAATCACTAATATATTAGATGGTTTTATACCACATATCTATTACAAATTATAGCTTTCTTAGAGTGTAGAGCTAGACCAATACAGTTACTTTTGGTTAAAAAAATCAAGGAAATTATAATAAGAAACAAAAAACATATTCGTTCAGGGCTAAAATACAAAATAAAACATTTCTTGTTACATCAACTTCAGATATTGGCTCATTAGTACGCATACTTGCTAAATTTGATTGCAGGTTTGGATAAAGAATGCCATCTTTTTCAATTGTTTTCGTTATTTTTTCTATAATTATTCAAAGTATCTGATATACCAATAATTTGAGGATTTGACTCCAAACTCCAAACAGATACATATTTGGAATCACCATAAGATGCTTAATATGTGAATTAATGTTATCAATATTTGGGTTCTTATTATTCTGTTATTGATGGCATTGCTGTTTACTTACAATTCAGCATTATGAAGACTGATTTTTTATTTCTACTCCAACCAAATCATATAGAAAAAACATTTGTGGAAATTTTTTAAAGGGATCACTCAAAGACAAATTAGAATTTTTATTACCCCTATTTAGGATCAAAGCCTATAGAAGGCAGCAGAACATGAGCAAACACCCTTTTTTCCCTGTTTTTTTTTTTTTTGCTAATCTTTTCGTTTTACAGGCTTTATAATTTCACATAAGGGAAGAAGGGTAGGGTAAATTTTTGTGGAGCTGGTTTCAAAACGTGGTAGCTACAATTATTCTGCATATTATGAAGTAGCCTAAGAATTGTTTTATTTACATGTTTTCTTCTCAATAACAGAAAGTCTAGACCTTTACCATAGAAACATCTCCAAATTTACCCCAATTGTGCTCTAATACTTAGAGAACATCTAAAGTACAAACCTAGACCATTCAAACTAATAAAACCTTCAAATTTAAGCAGACCAGGCTAGGGCTGTTGGCATCAGTGAGAATAGTGGGGGGGGGGGGGGTTAAAATCAGTCTAAGTAGACATTGAGAGGAATGTCAAGAAGACTAAGCCTAAAACAACAAGGAATCCTGGAATAGCAAAAACATTTTGTCCTAACTCAACCTTATTCTTGGACATAGATGATAGGAAATAGGGCTAGAGAAATATCCTATAGAAATTAAAGATACATCATCCAAAGCTAAAATACAAGCCTATTGAAAAACTAGAAGGCTACATGAAAAATCTACATTGGTCTAGCACAAATGGCTGAAACCTCCTTTTAAAAAGTTGTCCTGACAAGTTATTAAATGATAAAATTCTAGACAAGCTATTTTTTGCTATTTCGGAAAGGGATTAGGTCAGTAAAATCTAACTTTAAGCATTGAACGCAGGGCAAAAAAAATACTCTGGGAAGGTATTGCCAACCTATTATGTTAATCATCTTTTTACTTACTAGTTTTGTAAATTGGTCTGCTTAACAGGTCTATTACCTATTGAAATTTTGACACAATATTAAACCCTATTTTTCAGTTTTTAGTTTCTTTTTCTCAGGTTTTAGCTTTGAAAATAGAATTATGGCAATTGCCTAGATAGCTACTTCCACATAAGGAAACATGTTAAGAAAACAATTCTTACATCTTAATATGCAGAATGATAATAGGCAGCACATTTTGCAGGCAGCTAACCTTTATATTCACTTCTTTAAGTTTTTTATACTTTTCCTATCAAATTTCTGAAAAAAAAGCATGGAATCCACAAGCATTTTCATTAGTTTTAGAGAATGTGTTGAAACAATTGCCATTTCAAAGTTTGCTTATAAACACAGCTTTAGAAATCAGAAGTGATGTCAACACAGAATAAAACCCCATCAACCTTATCGAGGTTGCTAAAGTCATTGCAGTGGTGCCAACACACAATTAAGAATAAATGTTAAACAAATGTGGATACAAATTTATTTTTTTATACTAGGATGACATTTAACTCTGCCTGTTGGGCGCACAAATCGTGCCTCTCAGCAGCAAGGCCCAAGCCTGGACAAATGAGGAGGGTTGGACAAAGGACTTGCAATCCGTTCTCGGGAAACAGAGGAGTAATCCCCTGGGGAAACATTTTCTTGCAACAGAAACATTAAGGAAGAGCCTCGGATCAGAACCCCTATCTACAACGACAAACGCATGCCCCGGACACGATTTTTAAAAGCCAACAACAACCTAAAATTTGGATTTTTGAATGTCTGCACAATGTCCCAACTATCAAAGACCAAACAAGCATGCCAGAAGATGTGTAGATACCATCTAGACATCCTGGCACTGTCCAAAGTAAGATGGACTGGCTCCAGAAAGAAACAAATTGACAATCATTCTACAATCCTCTACAGTGGCACCAAAAGCAGGCATGAACAAGGAGTTGCACTCATCATGACAAGGGAAACCTCAAGATCTCTCTTGAAATAGACTGCCATATCGCCAAAATTCTCGTAGAACGTTTCACTGGGTGACAAGCAAAACTTTCTGTAGTAGTCTACTATGCCCCCACGAACGTCGCAGAAGTTGGGACCAAAGAAAAATTCTACCACACTCTACAGGCAGTGGTCAAAAACATTCCAAAACATGACATCATGTGTGTTCTTGGCGACTTAAATGACATCGTTGGTAACAACGAGTCCTACTGCCCACAGGCACTCAGTAGGCATGGCATGTGCATGCATAACAAGAATGGAACAATGCTGATTGACTTTGCTATGGCCAATAATCTGGTGATAGGAGGCAGCCTCTTTCCTCAAAGAGACGTCCACAAGTGGTCATGTACCTCCCCTGGTGGCGCAGTTAGAATCCAGATTGGTCAGCCAGAAGTTCCTCTCCAGTATACAAAATGTGAGAGCATATAGAGGCGTGGACACTGGATCAGACCAAAACCTGCTAGTAACCAAATTCTCCCTAAAGTTGAAGAGGAATGAGAAAAAGGCACCCTTATTCAGAACCCCAATTTGATTCTGACAAGCTACTAGACAAAACGACCAGGCACAAGTTTGTTACCAAACTTTGTAACAAGTTCAAAGCACTCTACATCAGTAACCAAGATGACCAGGAGATAATATGGGACCAGATAAAGATCGTCTACATTGAGTCAGCAGGCAAGACCCTTGTGCACCACAAGAAACCAAAGGACCAGTGGCTATCAGACCGCACATGGCAGCTCATAGAGGAGAGAAAAGTCGCAAAACTTTAGATCCTTACCTGTCTTGACGTGAATCAGATCTACAAGACCAAGAATTACAGACGGACTAACAAAGCTGTCAAAAAGAACGCGCGCCGAGACAAATGCCATTTCTATGAAGCAAAGGCCACAGAAGCTGAAGAAGCTGCCTAGAACAGAGACAGCAGGTCACTGTGCAATATAAGAAACGAGATCATTGGGAAGAAGAGAGCCAGCAATGGTCCAGTGAAGAACAAAAACGGCATTCTGGTTACCAGTCCTGAAGAGAAGAAGGAGGTGTGGGCCAAAACCTTTGACAAAATAATGATCAGACCCTGCCCCCCCCCCCCCGGACGAACCAATCTCCATCCCTGAAGATTCTCAGATCTTGCTAGACATCAACACCGAGCCCCCGACTGAAGACGAAATTCTGAAGGCAGTCAAATGCTGAAAAACAGCAGATTACCAGAAGATCACATCACAGCAGAAATGCTGAAATGCTCCATGCACACCTGTGTCACCTATTGAAAAAACTTCTTTGGAACCATCTGTACAACAACAAAATTACCTTCAGAATGGCGTCACAGTACACTTGTGAAGCTCTTCAAGAAGGGCGATGCCATGCTCTGTAACAACTGGCTAGGTACCACCCTGCTCTTGATTCCTGGCAAATTGTTGTCCCACATTATCCTGTCCCAAATACAACAACACCGACAGGAATACCTGCTTGAAGAACAGCATGACTTCCACCCAAACTGCTCTTGCATGAACCTAATATTCACACTGCAAATGCTCATAAAGGAGAGCTGCAAATGGCGCAATAAACTACACGATCTTCATAGACTTCAAAAAGACAAATGACTCATTAGACCGACAGTCACTCTGGAAGCTCCTTTGCCACTATGGTATCCCTGATATCATAGTAAATCTCATCATGGTGATGTATGAAGATACAACCTGTTGTGCAAAGACAGCAGAGGGAAATTCACGCAAATTTCCCATCCTCTCCGGGGTGAAACAGGGGTGACTCCCTTCTATCACTAACAGCAGAAGATCCCTTCTACTGTTTGCAATCGTCATAAATTTTGTACTGAGGAGCATTGACTCAACTGAGCTGCATCTAAATGATAGCCTGCTGAGCGACCTAGAAGTTGCTGACAATATTGCCATCCTCAAAACCTGCAAATCATGGCTTCAAGCACTGCTCTTGATCATCCAACAAAAAGCAGAAGGTTTTGGCCTCAATATCAACCCCAGTAAAACCAAAGGCATGGCAACTAGCAGTTCACCTATGAACATCAAATGCGGCAATAATGATGTGGAACTAGTGGTCCATTTCAAATATCTTGGCAGCACCATTGAGAATACAGAATCCACAACCGAAGAAGTCATTGCCCAAATTGGGCAGGCTAGCAGCATCTTCAACAGACTCCAAAAATTTTGGAGATCAAGTACTTTCTCTGTCCAGCTTAAGCCCTGCCTGTTCAACAGCAACGTCCTGCTCGTCCTCCTCTATGCAACTGAAACATGGTATCTCAATCAAAAACAAGAGAGGAGAATTCAGTCATTTGAAAATATGTGCCTATGTACATTTTTTGGCATCCATTGAACCAAGAAGGTAACAAACGAGCACAATAGAAACGTCAAAGGTCAACCATCCCTTAGCAAGACCATAAAAAGGCGCAGATGGAGCTACCTTGGACATGTGCTGCACATGGATGATTCCAGAATTCCCAAGTCTACTTTTTTCTGGTACCCACCCAATGGCACCCACCACAGAGGAAGACCCAAAAATACACTCTGTTGTACCTAAAACAATAACCTGCAGGACCGTCATGCCTCAATACAGCTGGAGTGGGAAGACATTGTTGCAGCCACAAGTTTCAGAGACAACTGGAGACTCTTCTTGAATGCCCTGGGTGCCTTTAAAGGCACAGGAGAATCTAAGGGTCTAAGGTAAGGGTGACATAGCAGTTTCTCAGTCAGATGAAATAATGTAAATACAGATGATTAATTTTTGATCAAATATAACGAATATGGATGATAAAAATAAATTTGGTAAAACGGAATTAATTTAAAGATGATTGGTAATAATGAAATATTAAGATAGAATTTAATTTGACCCTTGGCTGGTGGTCAGTGAACTTTCAACTGACTGATGAATGTGAGGTTTGTACGGCTCAGCCACCTGACGCAATAAATGGTGTAATCTTGCACCTTAATTTGGGAAAACAGTCTTCCAATACAACTTGGCTAGATAGCCTGCCATGTGCTCTCCTGATTTACCACTCTTGGGGATTGTTTCATGCACTGAATGTCTTAAGACTTTCAAAGTTTTTTGTGTGACATTCTGGAACAGGAATAATAAAAAAAAATTCTCAGCCCCCTCAATGTGCCAAACACCCACTGCCCTTCAATAAAATGTCCTCTGTTATTATTTATTTTTCCAATTTCTACAATTATCCCTGAACAACCAAATTTTTCACTGTAGCTACAAAGCTTAATCACAATTTTAATTTATCCTCTACCCATATTGCAAGGAATCCACATCATCTCCGTTATCTAAATTAAAGAAAAATTTTTGGGTTTTGACACAAAGTCTGACACAACAATATTGTTGGTAATTGTATCTTTTTTTGACAACTAAAACTTCTATGCTCAGTTCTTTTCTGACAGTAGAACAAATGTACTGCTTCATCAAAATAACATTTATTCTTGCAATCTGGGCAAAAAAAAATTATTGGGCAGAACATTTTGGTAAATCAAAAGTTGCTGAATGTCATCTTAAGTTGGATATAAACTATAAAAGACATAACTTTATCGTTGAACATACTGCATAAGTTTTTCACCAACAGCATGATTCACTATATTGACTGGTTAATACAACTTTAATTTCACATTCTTTTTCTTAAGACATACTGAAAATATAATCTTGATGGTGTTAGTGTTGATGCCACTGCAGTTTCTAAGTAGTGGAAGCTTTAAATAAACTTTGTAGATCCAATTTGTTTCAGCACAAGTTGAAAAACAGAATACATACTCATCAAATCCATACTTTTTTCCAAAAATTTGGAAGAAAGAGTGTAAAACATTGTAAGAAGTAAAGAAAAAGGTTAGCAGCATGCAAAATGAGTTAACTATGATTATTAGAAATATTATGAAGTGAGAATTGTTTTCTTAAAATCTGTCCTTATGTGAAAGATTTAATTTTATTTAAGATTTAATTATTTGAGCTATTACTGGATTCCCTGTTATTTTATTATATTTACTGCTGATTCTAATACTATTTCAATGGTTTTTTCTGTAAATTTTGGAATTCTGTTTGCAAAAATTTTAAACCTCGTAAATTGGGATTGATCTAAAGTCAGAAGCTGTAACTAGTTTCTTGTTCTTTATTTACTACTGCTACTACTAATAACTCACTGCTGCACCAAGCTGCCTGGAGCCAACACAGGTATGCTGGCTCCTCCTCCAACCCAATCTATTAAAAGCCTCCCACTTTACACCCTCCCAGGAAGTTTCCATTTCCTTTAAATCTTTATTTATGACACCCTCCCACCCCTGATAAGGGCAACCTGCTTTCTGTTTAGCCCTAGAAGGTTAACTGAGAAGGACAATCTTTGGCAATCTGTCATCCTTCATAGACAGAACCTGGCCTAGCCAACTAAACTTTTGTTTAATTATAGCCCTAAAAACAGCATTGAACTACATTTTTTGTACAGTCTACTGTTTGAAATAGGGTCAGTTAACAGGGTATCCAGAGCAATCCATAGGCAATTTCTCTGTAAAACATTTAGTAAATTTTTGTCTGCTTTTCAGAGCATCCATGCTTCTTTATTGAAGTGCTCTCTTGAGGCAGAAGGAGTGGAGGTAAGCACTTCAAAATATTTTCCTGAGACATATTTTAGCCAGTAGATACATCCATGAAAGTTCCATTTTCTTAATATCAATAGGATAACAAAAAGTAGCTTGTCTACAATTTTCCCTCATAATTTACCCCTTAAACACCAGAAAACAAATTTGTTACCTTCAATCAGCTATTTATCCTACCTACCCAATTATTCTGGGAATATCTTGGTAAGATTCTAGTTTAGCTACTTTTTGTTATCATGCAAAGGGATTGTTGTGAAAATAAAACTTCCAGGGATAGTTCTACAGACTGAAGTCTGTAAAGATGGCAGTGACATTTGATGACCTTTAAAATGTTAGTGCTATGAAAGTGTAATCTTGCAAAACATATCATCTGCTTAAATGAAAGGTATTTGTCTGTTATAGTGCCAAACTCAAATTCTTCATCAAAGTACACCCTATGTGGAATTGTTTGTTTTTTTTTTTTACCATGTATAAAATTCTTTTAGTTTGCAATCTACATTAGAATAGTGTCTGACCACAGATGTCAAATGAAAATTTGGTCTTTGCTGAAGGCTGAAGAAGAGGCAATTAGATTTTTCCAGGTTAAGAGACTGGTGCCCAAAACAAAACAGCTTGTCAATAGACACAAAATTATTTTATACCTTTTGATAAAAGGGCTTTGATAAAAGGCCTTGCTGGAGGTGTATGAGAAAGGCATGTCAGAAACAAGCTCATTTGCATGTCAATATATAGTTTGATTATGGCAGAATGCCATTTGTTTCATTTATCTGTAGTTTTACAAATGATCATCTATGGCTTGTTACGAATAAGAGCTAGACATTTCTATAAGGTTGTTGATAAAGTATTGTGTTTTCATCATATTTTTTTATATTTCAATAGGATTCAGCATCAGAGAAACAGGCTCTACTTAGATTAAATAAAAAAAACTAGTTTTTTTTAACTGAAAGTAAGGAGCGACATTAAAACGTAAAACGAACAGAAATTACTCCGTATATGAAATGGGTTGTCCCCTCCGCAGTCCCTCGCTCTTTACGCTAAAGTTTTTAATTGTTTTAAAAAGTAGAATTGTGGCAAAGAGTCAAACTTTAGTGTTAAGAGCGAGGGATTGCGGAGGGGACAACCCATTTCATATACGGAGCAATTTCTGTTCGTTTTAAGTTTTAATGTCGCTCCTTACTTTCAGTTAAAAAACTAGTTTTTTTATTTAATTTCTGAACGTTTTTGAATTAATACATGTTTGATTTTGGCTCTCCGCACATAAATTATTGAAATGAAATTAGTATATTAATTTTTTTTTTTGGCTAAAACGTCTGTACACTTCCCAATAACCATTACTATATGTAAACACTGGTCAAAGTTTGTAACTTGCAGCCCCTCCCCCAGGAATTGTGGGGGAGTAAGTCATTCCCAAAGACATAGTTATTATGTTTTTCGACTATGCGGAACAAAATGGCTATCTTAAAATTTTAATCTGTTGACTTTTGGAAAAAAATTAGCGTGGGAGGTGGCCTATTTGCCCTCCAATTTTTTTATCACTTAAAAGGGCACTAGAACTTTTCATTTCCGTAAGAATGAGCCCTCTTGCGACACTCTAAGACCACCTGGTCGATACGATGACCCCTGGGGAAAAGAAAAAACAACAACAAACAAACAAATAAACACGCACCCGTGATTTGTCTTCTTGCAAAAAATATGAAATTCCATATTTTTTTAGATAGGAGCTTGAAATTTTTGCTATAGAGTTCTCTGATATGCTGAATGCGATAGTGTGATTTTCGTTAAGATTCTATGACTTTTAGGGGATGTTTCCCCCTTTTTTCCAAAATAGGGCAAATTTTCTCAGGCTCGTAACTTTTGATGACAAAGACTAAATTAATTGGAACTTATATATTTAGAATCAGCGTGAAAATTCGATTCTTTTGATGTATCTTTTAGCATCAAAATTCCGTTTTTTAGAGTTCCGTTTACTATTGAGCCGGGTCGCCCCTTACTACAGTTCTTTACCACAAACTGTTTGAAAAGAAAATAATTCGTATTTCGGGGCTTCTGACATTATTACTCCTTTGCGGAAGTTAGGCTCAAAATTGAAAAATGATTATATTTTTTCTCTGGGCCCCTTCCACCTCTTAGTTCGTTTATTTTCCCGTTAGTTTTCACCTGTTTTCGCTTTATAGTTGTGTTATCTCTTAGCAGTTCTTTCGTTAGTTGAGTTATGGTTGTGGTATATATGTTTTATCGCTCGTATAGTTGTGTTATTTTCAAATTATACTCCATAATAGAGAGGCTCCGAACACCCAGCATTGTATATTAAGCTCCGAATTTGACGTTTTTTTCTAACGTGACCAGATTCGTCCTGCGCCCTTTTCATTGAATTTTTTCCCCCATGGCATATTTCTCCAAGGAAAGATCCTCCCACATAGCCCCCTCCCTCAACCCTACCCCCAAAACCAAAAAAATCCCCCTGAAAACGTCTGTACACTTCCAATAACCATTATTATATGTAAAAACTGGTTGAAGTTTGTAACTTGCAGCCCCTCCCCCAGGAACTGTGGGGGAGTAAGTCACCCCCAAATACATAGTTATTATGATTTTCGACTATGCTGAACAAAATGGCTATCTCAAAATTTTGATCCGTTGACTTTGGGAAAAAAAATGAGCGTGGGAGGGGGCCTAGAGGCCCTCCAATTTTTTTGGTCACTTAAAAAGGGCACTAGAACTTTTCATTTCCGCTAGAATGAGCCCTCTTGCGACATTCTAGGACCACTTGGTCGATACGATGACCCCTGGGAAAAAAAAAAAAAAAAAAAACAAATAAACACGCACCCATGATTTGTCTTCTGGCAAAAAATGCAAAATTCCACATTTTTGTAGATAGGAGCTTGAAACTTCTACAGTAGGGTTCTCTGATACGCTGAATCTGATGGTGTCATTTTCGTTAAGATCCTACGACTTTTAAGGGGTGTTTCCCCCTATTTTCCTAAATAAGGCAAATTTTCCCAGGCTCTTAACTTTTGATGGGTAAGACTAAACTTGATGAAACTTATATATTTAAAATCAGCATTAAAATGCGATTCTTTTGATGTAGCTATTGATATCAAAATTCAATTTTTTAGAGTTTTGGTTACTATTGAGCCGGGTCGCTCCTTACTACAGTTCGTTACCACGAACTGTTTGATAAAGATATTTGGGGTTGGCACTATAACAGACAAGTAACAAATGAAATACTGGGACTGTTTTCAGCTTCACATCTTTGCACAATTTTAATTGATGAGGTTTAAAAGATCTGTAAATAGGTTACATTTCTTTAATTTAGGAAAAACCAAAGATATGGCTTAAAATTCTACTCAAATTACAGGAATTGTATTTTCAGAACTAAACATACAATAAGAAGCTGATAACTAAAAATTAAGGTAACTTGTTGTATTGTCAAAATTTGTATCAAGTAGGCAAATTTTTTAGACTTAAAAATCAGAGGAGAGTTAACATGGAAACTTGGTATTAGCTTCTCAGATTATGTTTTTAGCCCTAGATTTATTGCTGAGTTTAATTTTCCTAATCTAATACCTTTCCAAAATAGCAAAGGGTAGCTAAATCAGAATATTACAAATCACTCTGCTTGGTTTATTACTTCATAGATATTACAGACCTAACTATTTATAACTAAGGCTACCTTTACTCTTGAGCATTAATTAACTTCTGAGAATCTTATAAATTTGTGTTCGTTAAATAATTGAGAGGGTAGGCGCTAATGGGAAGAATTTAGTATGGACCTTTGTTAAATTCTACTTATGCTACTATTGACTACTATTGGAAAGGGGTTAGGTTAAGAAAGTGAAACTTCATGGATGGGTCTGTGGGCTAAAGTATGGGAACTTCCTTGTTAGCTAGAACACACTTAAGAATTGAAGTTAGGTTAGTTATAATGAAATATACCTAAGTATGATAAAAATATAATAGTTTAGAAACAAATTTTGGCAATATATTTGCACATTAGGGGGGGGGGGGTAAAGCATAGCATATATCAAATATATGACCTAAATAAACCTATTATAACCTAACCAAAATAGCAACTAAATATTTAAATAAAATGTATTCTCTAAACAAGCCAAAACTAAACATCAGGTAGGCCTATCAAGAAGTTGATAGGCCAATACAAGTTTCTTTTCTAATGTTTGCAATACAATTTCACATGTGTAAGAAGCATCAAAGTATGTCATAGGAAGGTATTTTACCTACCAGGTATACTTTTCCTACCAGAATGTAGCCTAGTATTTTAAGCCATTGGCCTATAAGCCATATAGGCTATATTAAACAAATGTTTAAAATTTTATAAATTGGGATTGATCAAAGTTGTGAAGTTATGAAGGTGTGGAGGTAGGTACTTCAAAAATACCTTCCCAAGACATACTTTAGACCATAGACCCATCCCTGAAAGTTTCGTTTTCCTAACCTAACCCCTTTCCAAGTTAGCCAACAATTTTTACTTTTGATGTGAGACAAAAAGGCTAGATAAGAAGCACCAGGCACAAAAAGAGGCTAGGCCTAGTGTTCTAGATAAGGCAAAGGGCTTTCATATTCTCTTTGGTAAATAGGCAGAATATTTTCAATGGAGACTAGCAGCATTTGTACACTTATTTATGTAGCCCTACTTTGCTTGAAAAAGAGATAGACCTAGTTCTAGTTATCAAAATAACGCAATATTAAACTCCAAACCATGATCCTGCCTCGTGTTTTTGAAATTCTGCGTCTCTTCTTGCATTTATTTTATTCTTCTTCTTCGGCTTTTTGTCCTATCTTGCTTACAATAAAATGACAGATGGGGCTACATAACGAATCTAAACATAACCTACTTCATTTTAATTAAGAATCAATGGACTCGGTCTCGGCCTTCGTTCACGATCAAATTTATGCATACCTCACTCACCAAAAATTTAATTAGAACTTAGCACAAATTGAAAAAATAGTATTAAAATAATCTGCAATTTTAATTGTTCTATAAAACAGATTACCTATTCGTAGTCAATTTTCTCTGGAAATTCCTGTAGTTGAAAAAAAAAAAATCATTTTTGAGAAAAAAGTCACACACAATGCCTAAAAATCTCTCAAAAAGAAATATTTTCTTTTCCGAAACGTTGAATCCACAGAGAGTGCAGCGGAAAGACTCTTTTAAAAATACAACATTACTGAACATTTTAAACGTTCAGGCTTGACTACGAAACATCGGCTTGAAACTCCCAACATCACGACGACAATTAAAATGAGTTTTGGAAAATGGAACAGTTGCATTTGATAAAACAGAAAATCTGAACAGGAGGTTTCCCTATAAATGGGGTTATTTTGAGGGACCCTATCATTGAACTGAAGTATCTATAGCACTAAATCAACGAATCAGCTTTTATGGCAATTCGATGAAAAGTGCTAAGAAATGGGAAAAAGAGGAATTTACATACAAAAAGTATCTTAAGAATTTAGAAAGGAAACCGCAAATTCATTTTTGTTGAAAAATTTTCATGTAAATATTTGCAATTTTGGCAGTATTACCCACCAAATTAAAAAGTAAATCGGAGAAGAAAAAAAAAGCAATCATCAAAATTAAGCCGGAAACATATGGCACCAACAGGTTCAAGAAGGTTTAGCTTTCTTGTGCGAGGATAGTTTTTTTTGGCATGGAGGTAGGCTGTATCTTGTCAAGAGGGGGCAGACGATTCTGTGATATAGGGGAAAGGGCTTAAAAAGCTTCCCAAGATCCTTCGATTATAGGTTCTTAGAAACCCGTCATTTTATATTTCGCTAAGATTCGACCTTTAGCATGTTCCATGTTCTACTTTTCTTGCCCTGCTACGTTATAATACCCTCACTATTATACTTCTGCTTTCCAGACAACAGAAATACCATAAAACCAATTTAACAGGAAATAAATTACGGTTAGATAACAGCTTTTTTTCTTAGAGTTCCATTCAAAAATTCAAAGTAGGACAAAAGTTAAAATCCAAATTAGTATAGGGGAGAATGGTCCACGCTTAGCCAAAGCAAATAATCTCAATATAAAAACCTGCGGGGACTTTTGGTGGACTATAAAAGCTCTGACCAATGGCAGTGTATGTTTTAAAAAAGTCTTGCCTTGATTAATAGTTTTACCTAAAATACCAGACTGGGTCACGTCTTATGCTGATTAAATTTGGAATTCTGTTGATTTGTGTATGCACACCTATGCTTAATTATGAATATTAGAAAAGCTGTAAACTTACGTTTAACCCTCTTATTATTTGCCTGTCTTTTGGCAGCTTCCGAGATGTGTAATCTTCACCAGTTTTCTGTTAGCATTTTTCCATCCCGTAGAATGGTGAACACCCGCGTTAGAAAACAATATCCGGGGCAGATTCGGTATGATGTACCCAGGTGTCTAAAAGTGACCTTTGCTTGTAAATGCCGTTAAAACAACATATTTTAAGGTTAAAGACTACCTCGAAACACAAAACTTGATTGATTCTGGAGTTGTTTAATCCTGTCAGTCCAGTAGGTGAACTAGTAAGTGAACCTGTTAAATTTCATTCAAGATAAAATTCTTAAAATCAAAACAGAAGAGAGAAAAGAAAGGTGGCTGGGAAGCAGCAGAAAAGAAACCAGCAGTTTTTCCTGTTTTAATCTACAAAAAGTCAGTCGGATTCTCTGGAAGGGCCATGACATGGTGACTCTGCAAGACTATATGTCAAAATTTGAGAAGCTGAATATACCCTTACAAAGTCTGGACCTGAGTTTCTTTACACTCTTTTCCAACACATGGTAAATATTTATAGAGGAACAAGAAAAAAGACTAAAAACTGATTTGAAAACGATAGCTAATATGCATCTCGACAGTACTCCCCTAGAGGTACGTTAATATGCATACACTTATGCCATTATTAAGAGTATCAGATAACTGAAGTGGAAACACTGGAGGAATTAAAGGAAAAGATTGGTACGCTGGTTTTATGGATCCCTTAAAATCTATCAGTAAGAATGCTAGAAGGTACAAGCTTGTGACGTGCAACTGCTTTCAACTGTCACAGCGTAGGCGCTTCCTTTAACAGCCTAGTTATATGTTTAGATGATCACATGTTCAGGCCAGAGGACATTTAGAATGTTGACGAATCGGGTCTGAAAACATCCACACGCCAAGTAATATCATTTTACATCAAATTCACAAGTAATTAGGGAAGGTCACGTCAACAGACAGATGTCAGTTGACTACGATATGTGTTGGTGCTAATGAATTGGGAACTAAGTCCTTCCTCTACTTACTTCCCAAGAAAAATGTATTTCGTAAAAAATCACTAGAATTAGGAAAAAATGCTATTTATGGAACACAAATCAGTATTTATCACTAAATAGAAGAAAATCACCCGGTGACATAAAATATCACTAGAATTAGTGATAAACCACTAGGGGTTGCAACCCTGATCTCGAACTCAGTTCTATCTAAAAAATTTCACCAGCTGAAAAAGCTTTTTACACTTCGTGACGCAGTACTGGAGTAACCAAAATGGATTAGTTAATTGCTACTTTCATCAGACTAGAGAGGCTTTTTTTTTAAATATACCTGAGAGTATGTCGCACGATGATCAAAATGTTGATATATTACGGAGACAAATAATCAGCCGTACTACAATCAAGGGTAAGACCTGAAATTTCTTTAGGTAGGCAAATATTTATGCTTTTGACAGTAATATATAGGACATAAAGCCACTACAATCACCAGTACAAAAGTTATAAAAAACGTTATTAACACAAAACCACTGCATAGCCAAAAACAAAAACGGATTGATATCTCTAATCTAATCTAATCTATCTAATCTAACTAATTTAACTAACTAATCTAATCTATAACTTCGATATTTCTGGGCATGTGATAGTTGCAGGTCAGTGTTTCGTTTCACGAGTGTACATATACACGCCATCACGTCACATATATATAAAAAAAAATGGCAATTTTTGCAGATAAGATCACAGCAGTAGGACATAACGCCACTACAATCACCAGTACAAAAGTTATAAAAACGTTATTAACACAGAACCACTGCATAGCCAAAAACAAAAACGGATTGATATCTCTAATCTCCTGACAGGTACCATAGACGTTCAGCAAGGGCTACACTTGGCTCTCTATGGATACTCTCACCCACCACTAACTCTATCTTGTGTGCATATTGGCAAGGAGCGGGAACACGGACAGTACCCTGCATGTCAGAACATTTATTTAAACGGGACTATCTGATGTTTCGGGAGTTTCAGCCATACTGATTGTCACTTGTGCCACTTGTCGTACTGCATCAAAGCTCCCAAGGTTAGGTGCTGCTTGCTCATGCTCTGCATTAACATAAACTGGAAAAAAAGAATGAATCAAAAAAAAAAAAATTACAAAAATAGAAGCAAGAGGCACAGAAGTAACTAGCAAAGTAGTGCAGCCACATGAATGATTTGGAAGATCTACACTAACTATCTTAAAAAGGAGAAATTATAACCAATACTTTGAAATTGCAACCACTCACTATGGCAACATCTGTAGATTTCCGGTAAAACATGGCTGGTCGTCAAATTTAAATGGAAAAAAGTCACCAAGTTTGAATTTACCCTTTTATTAGGACTATTAACAAAATCACTCTATGCAAATAGCTTTTGTCAATAGCTATAGCCTCATGTCAGAAATAGCTAGAGCTTCATCATATTGGATAAAATGTTCAGGATGAAAGAATGTATGTTCAGCCAAACCCGAAACAAAAGTTTCAGGAGGCTTTCTTAATTGTAGGGTTTTTTCTATTGAGTCGCGATGCTCAATAAAACTTTCAATAAATTGTTGGTGAGTTCTACCAATATATAACTTCCTAAAAGAACAAGGAATTATAATCACCCCACTGACTAACTCTCCCCGGGTTAAACCCTTCCCAAAATTAAGGGAAAATACCTAAGGGTCTCACTGATTGGAAACCGAGGTTTCAATAGAGTCCATGAATATATTTGCCAACAAAGGAGAGAGAGATGTTTGACAAACACCTGTTTGTAAAATTCACCTCTACACATGAATATTATCTTTATTTTGATAGCGACAATTGTATTTATTATTGTTGGTGATGGTTTACTTGTTTTTAGCTTAGTGTTTTTTCTTTTTCTTTTATCGAGTGCTGAGGACGCCTAGTTTAGATACAGGGGAAATATCCACGTAATTTTAGTTCTCTATACTGGCCACAGTCGCGTTGGAGGTTTTTTTTCTTCTTTTGTGGAGTCTATCTCTCTTTGTTGTTTGTTGTCATGTCTGGCCAGTTTGGCTTAAGAAGTTTCATAACTGAAATATTAGTTAGATTGAGGAAATAAAAAAACAACAACAGACATCTAACTGGTAAAGACGTGTTGCTTACCCAAAACCCGAATTTATAAAAACATTACCTGAATTTAGGAAGGTAATTGAGGAATCAATTCTCCTAGTTCCTTTATCCATATCTCACTAAGTAATGACCCCTAAATATTAGGAAAGAGCACGCATCTTAAGTAGCTGTGATAAATCATTAGGGTCAAATGAAATTTCATTTAGATTTTAGGCAATATAGCCTGTATTAAGGCGTTTCTAAAATTTTGTTCGGGGCAGAGTGATTTTCCCTGGCGGAAGGGGGAGTTGCATAAAATCCTCAAATGAAATTTCATTTATGAATTTGCCTAAGTTGCGGCTTGAAATACGATTTTCACGCTTAGAATAGCCGGAAAGTGGTGATTGGTGATACAAGGGTGAACATTAGACAATATTGACAGAACAAAAATAAAAGGGATTATTTCGACCAGTTACTACTCACGTCTATTTTCGAGCCTGAATATATTCTTTTTGTGATAATCTTTGGCCCGAATCTTATTTCAAAAGTCCGTTCTGTTACCTATCAAAAATGATCAAGTTCAGTATAGTTTACTTTTTTCGCATATAAAAGGGCATATTAAACAACTTCCAAAAATAACAATTGATAACTTAAAATTACCAAAACTATTTTGCTATTGACAAAAATAAACAGACTACTTTAAGTTACCTGAGTCATACATATTTACACAATAGGTCTTCTTAATGAAATATATAACCCAGTAGGCGAGGATTTATACCGCTCAGTTTTGTCTCTTCTGGCATCAAAGGCTTTTTTTTCTATTGGAAGCTATTTATTTTTATTATTACTATTAAGTTATTATAGTTAAGACACACTCAAGTTACTCTGTAAGCTAATACTAACAACGGGTTCGAGGATAAGGAGTCTAACAGCTTATTTCATTTGAATATCATCTGATGCTGCATTGAGTTGTAGTAGTACTAGTAATAGCAATATGATATTTAGCAAAAAGGTGACATGCTTCAAAAACAACAGAAAGACCTTTAACGAAGTTCCCATAATCGTCGGAAAAGCGAAATTCTTAGAGCTTGTACGAATTAACTGGACTGAATGCTAAAGATGAAGGTCTGTCTGGTAGTTGGTAAAAAAAAGATACAAGATATAACAAAAGCTTTTAAATAAAGTATGTGCTCTTTTTTTTAGAATAGCAAGGTGGATATATGTTATGTGAGAAAGCACTTCACCAACGGAATTAGAGCACACGGAATTAACGAATATCATCTAGATGCTTAGCGAGTTAGAGCCCATCAGAAACTTAAGCATAAACAATATCTAAAACTAAATTGTTATGACAACGACTAAACGAAACAAAACTGAATGAAATCTATTTTATTTGTTGGCAAGCATTTATAGTATTAATCAAATTACTTCCATAAAATTAAAAGAAATATATGTGGAATAAATTTGTTTAATGATGCAGATTAAGTTATGTTATTTTAAGGTTTGGAATCTTATTAGGAGAGTTCCGAAGGAAAATATACCCTATTTCCAAGAGCTCTAGATCCCTAGAGAACTAAAAGCACTGCAATAATTCAAAAGGAACTGAGACAGACCTTCACAGGGAAGGAAAGAAACTAAAACATGAATCTGAATTGCTCATCTTTTAGCGTTACCGTCTGATTTTGCCATTAAGACACGGTTAGAACAGTTCTAGTATCAAAAGAAGGATTTTTCAAAGTTATGCAGCCCACTTTAGGTCATACAAGTTTATTTCAAAAATGAGACAGATAACAGCACCACAAATGTACGGTGGTCAGGGGACTGAACTACTGATAAATTTTTAATCACGTATCAAAGCAGAGCAAAAATACATAGATTCGTCATTGCACACGCTCGAAAGTAGAATCAAGGATAAATACACAACATATGGTACATCCCAAAAATCTTCAATGGGGAAGATAGGAACGCGTTATGGGTAGGAACCTAGGCTATGGCTAGGCAGCAAAGTGGAAATTAATTTATGGTACATTAGAGACAAACCAAAGATCTCACAAAATCTAGGTAACACAATAAGAAATGGAGATAAGAGAACATAATAGATAAGAGAAATTGAACCAGAGTATATTGAGACGTATGAAATAAATGTCAACTTGAAACAGATCTTCAACTAAAGTGTATTTCCGCAGCTGAGCTAAGATAGTAATATATACTTATGCTATAATTATATTACTATACAGTAGGTATAACCATTTTACTATATCTACACTATTTAAAAAATAATAACAGGGTAAAACTTACATAAATCTATTTTCTTTCCATCTTCTATTATTTCTCTCCACATAATTGTAATGTGTATAAAATCGTCCTTTATTCGTCTCCACATAATAGATTCGTCCTGACGGCGTGACGAATTTGACGGCGAAAGACTCGTCGTATCTGAAATAAAACAGTGCGTCAATTCACAATTTTTTTTTCTGATTAAATGTCAACTTGAAACAGATCTTCAACTAAAGTCTTCCGTATTTCTGCAGCTGAGCTAAAATAGTAGTTTATACTAATGCTATAATTATATTACTATACAGTAGGTATAACCATTTTACTATATCTACACTATTTAAAAAATAATAACAGGGTAAAATTTACATTCTATTTTTTCACATTTTCTATTATTTGTTTCCACATGCATGAAATCTGCATAAAATCGTCCACAATAGTTTTGTCCACAGACGAATCTGTGGAATCTGACGACGAATGACTCGTCGTCTGTGAAATAAAACAATGCGTCAATTCAATTTTTTTTTTCTGATTTGTCCTTATGTGAACTTATTCTGACCATTCGCATGGAAACAACGATTTCCTCAACAACGGGGGATTTTTCCCCATTCAGCCCTACTCTGATCTTACGAGGGGGTTGAAATAGACCTCTTCGTAGATTCTATGGTGAGTCTCTGACTTTGTAGAGTCCGAAGAGAGAAAAAAGGAAGAAAAACATTCTTTCGTTAGAAAAGTCTCGCACATAAAAATCTACTTCTGGGGATGAATGACTTCCCTCCAGCTTTCAGCTTCGTGAAGGGTGAGCCCTTACAATGAACCTTAGTTACTTAGAATCCCAATAAAATGAATATTCCCTTTTTGCGCGTAATAGCATCTTTGTGTGATTGATTATTATTGACACGGATCATCCTTAGCTTATAATAAGATACCATGCGCTATTTGAGGATGTGATTGAAATCATGCACCACAACTGAATTACTATATTCATACAATTTTAAAAACTAAGTAAAAAATATGCATATTCAAACGAATTAAATAAATTACTACGTTACACACCCGATTCGGTTCCTCCTGAAACATTCTCTTCCGTGGAATATTCACCTTCTTGCTGCGATTCTGATTTTTCTGATTTAAGGGAATAAAAAAAAAAAAAAAATCAGTTAAAAAAGTCAACCAAAAAGAGTTTTTTATATGTTACACATCTACCATAAGCAGACATACACAGGATTTTTTCTGGGGTCAGAAAAATTATATATATATAATTATAGTATATATATATAAAATTATTATATATAGCTAATGGTCTTTTTTGTTCCCGCCCAATTTCTGAAACAGATTCTAAGAATCTTAATAACGCCACTGCTAGTATCTATTCGATAGCAAACTCGTTTATGAGACTTGACAAAAACATAAACAAGTGGGAGAAAAAAACAAAAGATGTTTGTTTAGCAAAAGCACGTTAGATTCTACGGAGATTAATTTAAATGAACAGGTTATGTAAAAGAAAATATACCCACTGCTGAGCTAAAAATAGTGTTTTCTTTTGCACATCAATTTAAAGGGTAATCCTATATTTTTTCGCTCAGAGATTTTGATTCGATGTGCATTGAATGCAAATGGTAGAACTTGTACGAAAAGTAGACAAATCTTTTATTTTCGAGATGGGTGTCTGTTTTGAAATGTAAAGCGTGAACTCTCCCAAACCTCAACCGAGACCGAGTCCGTTTGGAAATGAAAATTGTTTGGCTATTGGGAGAACCCTTGGGTATTGAGAATTGCAAGCAGTTAGCCAGGTGGGTGAAACACCCACCTGGCTATTTTCTTTTAATCTTCAGTTCTCGAAGTCCACCAGTCCCCAAACTTAAACCTCGTCATGTTACTTCTGAATTCCTTTTTACAAATTGTGATGAAAATGAAATAAATGAAATAATTATGTGTATGAAATAACAATCCTGTGGAGTAGATGAAGTATCGTTAAAGCAACAAAAACAATTGTTATTTCTATTTTGACTCATCTGATTAATTTATCACTTGAAGAGGGAACTTTTCCAGAAAGACTTAAATTAGCCTGAGTGCTACCCCTTCACAAAGGGAAGTCAAAAAATGAACCGAGTAATTACCGATCCATTTCTATTTTACCTTTTTTTCGAAGATTTATGAGAAAGTAGTCCATGAAAGAATGTATGATTACCTCCAGGAGTAGAATCTTCAGTGCGATACCCAACTTGGCTTTCGCAAAGGACTTTCTACGGATATGCACCAGCTATCTGGAATTCAATCCCCTTGGAAATCCGGAACTCAAATAACCTTACTACCTTCAAGCGAGCAGTGAAGGGTCGTTCCAGAAATACTGTTTAGATTTGAATATCATGCGGTCCTCCTCTTTTCGATCTTTTCTTTTATTTTCTTTTTTTTCTTTTCTTTCTCTTCGTCACTCCCTTTTTTCTCATAAATCCAGTTGATTCGTTGTTTCTGTTAGTTGATTGTTTAATTATTCTTTAGTTAAGTTTCTGCCCTAGTCAAGCACTTTTGTGCTTGACTGGCAGATTATGTACATGGAATTATGTGTTTTTATTTAAATATATATGATTGAATTGAATTGAAGAATTCCTGCGAACAAAACTCTAGCACAGCTTGCATCAAACAATAAGTGCGTAACTGGTAATTTGATGTGTGTGTGTAGACTTGTTCCTGTGTTTGCGTACGTTTGTGTTTTTGTGCTCCTCAATCTCATCCTGCTAAATAACTAAGAAGACTAATCCGCCATTCCATCATAAATTTACTATGAAAAAGTAGCACATAAACAGAATTGATGGAAATAAAACTAATTTATTGGGAAGATAACAAGAGGAAAAGTTTGTGTAAAACGAAAAACTCAATGCATACCCGTACTAATGAACTTATTTTGGAAGAATTATAGCCTCTCAGGCGCATACGGGTTAAAGCACATAAAAAAGAATTTTTATTGAAATAGAAGAAAAGCGATAACAGTAAAAAGTTTGGGATTTCCCAAAAGGAATTTAAAAACCCTTGTCCATCGTATCTGCCCCCATTAAAATACAACAACGAAAACAAACAGTCCCCACATGCAAAAGTAAACTACCCAAAGAAAAAGGATGAATGTTTGAGAGGTTTTTCACTCTCAGAAATCATATACCTCAGGTGGCTAGTACCAAGCATGGCAGAAGTGTGCCAAGCATAGCGGAACTGTGAGAACAGTACTAAGAGTGAATGATCTGTGCCAAGCATGACATAAGTATCCCAAGCATGGCAGATGTCTGCTAAGTCTGATACAAGATCGTGATTTCATAGCAATCTGGGAATGTACATTATACAATTAGGCTAGTGAGTTAAATAATTGAAAATTAAAGAGCCATTTGAAACTGACGGACAGAAAATAAAATCCTTCAATGATCTAAATGTGAAACGGTCAAACATTACTGTCTATGCATAATTGACTGAAAATGAAGAGATATAAAAATAAATAATTATACCAAACATAAAAGAAATGGGTACTGCTATATACAAATAATTAAATCCTAAACGATTAAAAATTAAAATGAGTGCTAAAGTTAAACCAAAAAGAACACAAATTACTGCCCATAGGAGTTCGACTAGAGTTCCGTTCTAACCGTAAACCAAAATAAAAAATTGTCGCTAAATAGAATCTGTAAACCTTAATTGTTGATGTTTCCTGTAATTAGTATATTAAACACTAAATAATTATACATTACACATTCAGTTCATTTTCAATATCTTTCCAGTCACCTTGATTTTTATAGTGGTTTTTTTTTGTCAGTATTTTGGAATTAATAAGATGAAAGCTATTTTCCTTGTAATAAGATTAGGGCATTAACGTTATTTTGTGTTAGGGCGAGATGCACAAGATTTCGGAAAGAAACTTAAAGACGCTTTAATTAAATACCAAAAATGAACGAATTGTACAGAAAACGTAATAATTGTAGGAAAAACTATAAAAATCACAAATACTAAGCCCAAGTAACATACAAGAAATTTATAAGAAAAAAACTAAAATTGTTTGTATTAAATGTATTTAATATACTTCAGACCAGATAAGAAACTTCATTATTTTTGGACATTGACGAAGAATGAGACAGAAATTTATGGAGGAAAAAATAATTTTCCTTGCCAATATTTTTTAACACATTTTTTTTTATCAAACACGAAGATTTATCTATTCCAAATCAGACCAAATTATTTCTTCAAAATCACTGTTTTCATGCATTGAGTTCCTGGTAAATTCACTGTTCTCCCCCGATCCCTTCTGTGCGTTTTTTTTCTTGCTGTTCACTTCAACTCGACTCAACCTTCTTTTTTTTCCTCTTTTTATTTCTTGAGACAAGCTTGAGTCCTTCGGTTGGTGGGCTGTTGTACATTTTACAGACACAGGTTCTCTGATTTCCATATTCGCAACCCTTGAGTCTAAAATTTCAGGAAGTAAGGATTCATTCCAGAAGGCTTCAAGCTTCGGAAATATTTTTTCCCAGTAGTCTTTCGATCGGTGAACTGTAATTATTTCCCAATCCTCAATAGAGTTATAAACTATTAAGTGGCATACCATTTTATCCAGTATCTCGAGTTGGCCTTGTATCTGGGCGAAATACCTGTGATTTTTTTTTTAGCTGAAGACCTTCACTGGATAATTCAAGAAAAAATGCTTTAACTAAATTTTTTGACTGGGCCACATCATAAATGGTTTTGAACTCTGGATATTATGCACCGTTTTATCTCATATAGGTGTGCCATTAGGGAGCAGCCCATCTACAGATGCAGCAAGATACTGATACTGTGGATGCACACTGAGTCCTATTTGATCTCCCTTTACGACTTTTAAGTTGAATTTGTTTTCATATGCTTCTAGTGCCACTACTTCTAAATCTAAGCCCTTTTTCATTAGGGCAGAGCAGAATCTAGGTCCCAAGTTTCGAATTTGCTTAACAATTGGGGCAACTCTGGTGCTGTTTTTTTCTGGTTGCAATTCTGTGGAAGTAACTACTAGTTATTCTCTTAGATCTTTCTTCAACCCAAGTGTCATTTTTGGATTGGCCCTTGGTACTGTTGAACAAACAGCTTATACTGGCAAAATCCAATTTTAAATTCTCGTCAGTATATTTTTGTATGGCCAAATTCATTTCATCAGAAGTCATGTCTGGCTTATTGCAATTTGGTCCATAGTCACGATTACCAAAGTTATAGTTTCTATTTTTTAACCTAGCAACGTGTTTTCCTCCAAGAGCACTATAATAACTGGTCAAATTACGTTTAGATATTACACGGAGTTTAGCCGTTTTATTAAAATATTTTTTTTGTTACGGAAAACCACACAAAATGTGATTCTGGATGTCCTAAGATTGCTGAATTGACCGTGAATATAAAATAGAAGGATCGGTGGAATAATTTTCCCCTGCACGTGTTTGAAGATGTTATGACAGAGGTCGATATTGTAGTGTCGAAAAGCAGAGCAGCTTCGAAATGACGCAACTACAAACTTAGCTGAAAGCTACATGTCAGTTGTTGCTAAATTCATCGGAGGAAAGCAAATAAGCCGGTCTAAACGAGGTTCATATCATGCAAGAGTTCATGGAGCAAGTCTTGCTTATAATTCAGGTCCAAAATGGCATCAATTAGCTTGGAAAAATATTTTTGGGCTTAGTCCTTCTAGCGTAACAAAAAAAAAAAATATTATCTTTATCTTATCCCTCTCTTCAGAATTGTATTTCATTTTTCATCAAACAAGACAAAAGTCCTTGTCTCATCCGATTTCTCACCTTTGAAATCATTTGGTGATCCTGGAAAAATGTAAGGCGAGAGACAGATGTTCATGGACCAAAAACGTTTCACAAATAGCAAATTCATCAAACACTACTCATAATCGACAAAAAATTTTCATATCCTTAGACGATGACGTAATGTGGCATTTCCATCTCAGACACACAAAACTCTCAATTTTTTTCTGTATCAGAAAATCAATTGTGACATACTGACTTTTTCTTACTGCTCAGGGCATTTCCCAACACTATCTTGAGCAATTTTACAATCTAAAATTGCATTAACATCTAAAGTTTTATTTTCTAACTCATCCAACCGATCCTTCTTGTATTAAACAAAAAAACTAGTTTTTTTTTTAATTATAAGTAAGGAGCGACATTAAAACTTAAAACGAACAAAAATTACTCTGTATGTGAAATGGGTTGTCCCGTCCTCAACGCCTCGCTCTTTACGCTAAAGTTTGACTCTTTGCCACAATTCTACTTTTTAAAAACAATTAAAAGCATTAAGCGCAAAGAGCGATGGCGTTGAACGTAGGGGACAATCCATTTCATATACGGAGTAATTTCTGTTCGTTTTAAGTTTATAATGTCGCTCCTTACTTACAGTTTAAAAAAAACTAGTTTTTTTTATTTAATTTCTAAACGTTTTTGAATTAATGCATGCTTGATTTTGGCTCTCAACACATAAATTATTAAAATGAAATTTGCATATTAATTCCTTTTTTTGTCTAAATGGCTTTCTCTTAGTTTTGATCAGACGATTTTGAGAAATAAGGGGTGGGGAAGGAAGCCTAGTTGCCCTCCAATTTTTCGGTTACATAAAAAGGCAGCTATAGCTTTTAATTTTTAACGAACGTTTCTATTAGTAAATTAAATAAAAAACCCTAGTTTTTTTAACTGAAAGTAAGGAGCGACATTAAAACTTAAAACGAACAGAAATTACTCTGTATATGAAATGGGTTTTCTAATCCGCAATCTCTCGCTCTTCTCCTTATTTTCAATTGAAAAAACTTTTTCATGTTTACTTTTTCACTGTTTTTTTTATATTAATGTTAGAAAATCCTCCGCCATTTTCCTTGAGTTATAGGGCTAGAGAAATATCCTATAGAAATTAAAGATACATCATCCGAAGCTAAAATACAAGCCTATTGAAAAACTAGAAGGCTACATGAAAAATCTACATTGGTCTAGCACAAATGGCTGAAACCTCCTTTTAAAAATTTGTCCTGACAAGTTATTAAATGATAAAATTCTAGACAAGCTATTTTTTGCTATTCCGGAAAGGGATTTGGTCAGTAAAATCTAACTTTAAGCATTGAACCCAGGGCAAAAAAATACTCTGGGAAGGTATTGCCAAGCTATTATGTTAATCATCTTTTTACTTACTAGTTTTGTAAATTGGTCTGCTTAACAGGTCTATTACCTATTGAAATTTTGACACAATATTAAACCCTATTTTTCAGTTTTTAGTTTCTTTTTCTCAGGTTTTAGCTTTGAAAATAGAATTATGGCAATTGCCTAGATAGCTACTTCCACATAAGGAAACATGTTAAGAAAACAATTCTTACATCTTAATATGCAGAATGATAATAGGCAGCACATTTTGCAGGCAGCTAACCTTTATATTCACTTCTTTAAGTTTTTTATACTTTTCCTATCAAATTTCTGAAAAAAAGCATGGAATCCACAAGCATTTTTATTAGTTTTAGAGAATGTGTTGAAACAATTGCCATTTCAAAGTGTGCTTATAGACACAGCTTTAGAAATCAGAAGTGATGTCAACACAGAATAAAACCCCATCAACCTTATCGAGGTTGCTAAAGTCATTGCAGTGGTGCCAACACACAATTAAGAATAAATGTTAAACAAATGTGGATAAAAATTTATTTTTTTATACTAGGGTGACATTTAACTCTGCCTGTTGGGCGCACAAATCGTGCCTCTCAGCAGCAAGGCCCAAGCCTGGACAAATGAGGAGGGTTGGACAAAGGACTTGCAATCCGTTCTCGGGAACCAGAGGAGTAATCCCCTGGGAAACATTTTCTTGCAACAGAAACATTAAGGAAGAGCCTCGGATCAGAACCCCTATCTACAACGACAAACGCATGCCCCGGACACGATTTTTAAAAGCCAACAACAACCTAAAATTTGGATTTTTGAATGTCTTCACAATGTCCCAACTATCAAAGACCAAACAAGTACGCCAGGAGATGTGTAGATACCATCTAGACATCCTGGCACTGTCCAAAGTAAAATGGACTGGCTCCAGAGAGAAAGAAATTGACAATCATTCTACAATCCTCTACAGCGGCACCAAAAGCAAGCATGAACAAGGAGTTGCACTCATCATGACAAGGGAAACCTCAAGATCTCTCTTGAAATAGACTGCCATATTGCCAAAAATTCTCGTAGAACGTTTCACTGGATGACAAGCAAAACTTTCTGTAGTAGTCTACTATGCCCCCACGAACGTCGTAGAAGTTGGGACCAAAGAAGAATTCTACCACACTCTACATGCAGTGGTCAACAACATTCCAAAACATGACATCATGTGTGTTCTTGGCGACTTAAATGACATCGTTGGGAACAACGAGTCCTACTGCCCACAGGCACTCAGTAGGCATGGCTTGTGCATGCATAACAAGAATGGAACAATGCTGATTGACTTTGCTATGGCCAATGATCTGGTGATAGGAGGCAGCCTCTTTCCTCATAGAGACGTCCACAAGCGGTCATGTACCTCCCCTGGTGGCGCAGTTAGAATCCAGATTGGTCAGCCAGAAGTTCCTCTCCAGTATACAAAATGTGAGAGCATATAGAGGCGTGGACAATGGATCAGACCAAAACCTGCTAGTAACCAAATTCTCCCTAAAGTTGAAGAGGAATGAGAAAAAGGCACCCTTATTCAGAACCCCAATTTGATTCTGACAAGCTACTAGACAAAACGACCAGGCACAAGTTTGTTACCAAACTTTGTAACAAGTTCAAAGCACTCTACATCAGTAACCAAGATGACCAGGAGATAATATGGGACCAGATAAAGATCCTCTACATTGAGTCAGCAGGCAAGACCCCTGTGCACCACAAGAAACCAAAGGACCAGTGGCTATCAGACCGCACTTGGCAGCTCATAGAGGAGAGAAAAGTCGCAAAACTTTAGATCCTTGCCTGCCATGACGTGAATCAGATCTACAAGACCAAGAATTACAGACGGACTGACAAAGCTGTCAAAAAGAGCGCGCGCCGAGACAAATGCCATTTCTATGAAGCAAAGGCCACAGAAGCTGCCTAGAACAGAGACAGCAGGTCACTGTGCAATATAAGAAACGAGATCATTGGGAAGAAGAGAGCCAGCAATGGTCCAGTGAAGAACAAAAACGGCATTCTGGTTACCAGTCCTGAAGAGAAGAAGGAGGTGTGGGCCAACACCTTTGACAAAATAATGAACAGACCCTCCCCCCCTCCCGGACGAACCAATCTCCATCTCTGAAGATTCTCAGATCTTGCTAGACATCAACACCGAGCCCCCAACTGAAGACGAAATTCTGAAGGCAGTCAAATGCTGAAAAACAGCAGATCACCAGAAGATCACATCACAGCAGAAATGCTGAAATGCTCCATGCACACCTGTGTCACCTATTGAAAAAACTTCTTTGGAACCATCTGTACAACAACAAAATTACCTTCAGAATGGCGTCACAGTACACTTGTGAAGCTCTTCAAGAAGGGCGATGCCATGCTCTGTAACAACTGGCTAGGTATCACCCTGCTCTTGATTCCTGGCAAATTGTTGTCCCACATTATCCTGTCCCAAATACAACATCACCTAAAGGAATACCTGCTTGAAGAACAGCATGACTTCCACCCAAACCGCTCTCACATGAACCTAATATTCACACTGCAAATGCTCATGAAGGAGAGCTGCAAATGGCGCAATAAACTCTACATGATCTTCATAGACTTCAAAAAGGCATTTGACTCATTAGACCGCCAGTCACTCTGGAAGCTCCTTTGCCACTATGGTATCCCTGATATCATAGTAAATCTCATCATGGTGATGTATGAAGATACAACCTGTTGTGCAAAGACAGGAGAGGGAAATTCACGCAAATTTCCCATCCTCTCCGGGGTGAAACAGGGGTGACTCCCTTCTATCACTAACAGCAGAAGATCCCTTCTACTGTTTGCAATCGTCATAAATTTTGTACTGAGGAGCATTGACTCAACTGAGCTGCATCTAAATGATTGCCTGCTGAGCGACCTAGAAGTTGCTGACAATATTGCCATCCTCAAAACCTGCAAATCATGGCTTCAAGCACTGCTCTTGATCATCCAACAAAAAGCAGAAGGTTTTGGCCTCAATATCAACCCCAGTAAAACCAAAGGCATGGCAACTAGCAGTTCACCTATGAACATCAAATGCGGCAATAATGATGTGGAACTAGTGGTCCATTTCAAACATCTTGGCAGCACCATTGAGAATACAGAATCCACAACCAAAGAAGTCATTGCCCAAATTGGGCAGGCTAGCAGCATCTTCAACAGACTCCAAAAATTTTGGAGATCAAGTACTTTCTCTGTCCAGCTTAAGCCCTGCCTGTTCAACGGCAACGGCCTGCTCGTCCTCCTCTATGCGACTGAAACATGGTATCTCAATCAAAAACAAGAGAGGAGAATTCAGTCATTTGAAAATATGTGCCTATGTACATTTTTTGGCATCCATTGAACCAAGAAGGTAACAAACGAGCACATTAGAAACGTCAAAGGTCAACCATCCCTTAGCAAGACCATACAAAGGCGCAGATGGAGCTACCTTGGACATGTGCTGCACATGGATGATTCCAGAATTCCCAAGTCTACTTTTTTCTGGTACCCACCCAATAGCACCCACCACAGAGGAAGACCCAAAAATACACTCTGTTGTACCTAAAACAATAACCTGCAGGACCGTCATGCCTCAATACAGCTGGAGTGGGAAGACATTGCAGCTGCAAGTTTCAGAGACAACTGGAGACTCTTCTTGGACGCCCTGGGCGCCTCTAGAGGCACAGGAGGATCTAAGGGTCTAAGGTAAGGGTGACATAGCAGTTTCTCAGTCAGATGAAATAATGTAAATACAGATGATTAATTTTTGATCAAATATAATGAATATGGATGATAAAAATAAATTTGGTAAAACGGAATTAATTTAAAGATGATTGGTAATAATGAAATATTAAGATAGAATTTAATTTGACCCTTGGCTGGTGGTCAGTGAACTTTCAACTGACTGATGAATGTGAGGTTTGTACAGCTCAGCCACC
This sequence comes from Artemia franciscana, assembly GCF_032884065.1. Lineage (NCBI taxonomy): Eukaryota > Metazoa > Arthropoda > Branchiopoda > Anostraca > Artemiidae > Artemia > Artemia franciscana. Next base: position 44,507 of record NW_027062913.1, read on the forward strand.
TGACGCAATAAATGGTGTAATCTTGCACCTTAATTTGGGAAAACAGTCTTCCAATACAACTTGGCTAGATAGCCTGCCATGTGCTCTCCTGATTTACCACTCTTGGGGATTGTTTCATGCACTGAATGTCTTAAGACTTTCAAAGTTTTTTGTGTGACATTCTGGAACAGGAATAATAAAAAAAAATTCTCAGCCCCCTCAATGTGCCAAACACCCACTGCCCTTCAATAAAATGTCCTCTGTTATTATTTATTTTTCCAATTTCTACAATTATCCCTGAACAACCAAATTTTTCACTGTAGCTACAAAGCTTAATCACAATTTTAATTTATCCTCTACCCATATTGCAAGGAATCCACATCATCTCTTATCTAAATTAAAGAAAAATTTTTGGGTTTTGACACAAAGTCTGACACAACAATATTGTTGGTAATTGTATCTTTTTTTGACAACTAAAACTTCTATGCTCAGTTCTTTTCTGACAGTAGAACAAATGTACTGCTTCATCAAAATAACATTTATTCTTGCAATCTGGGCAAAAAAAAATTATTGGGCAGAACATTTTGGTAAATCAAAAGTTGCTGAATGTCATCTTAAGTTGGATATAAACTATAAAAGACATAACTTTATCGTTGAACATACTGCATAAGTTTTTCACCAACAGCATGATTCACTATATTGACTGGTTAATACAACTTTAATTTCACATTGTTTTTCTTAAGACATACTGAAAATATAATCTTGATGGTGTTAGTGTTGATGCCACTGCAGTTTCTAAGTAGTGGCAGCTTTAAATAAACTTTGTAGATCCAATTTGTTTCAGCACAAGTTGAAAAACAGAATACATACTCATCAAATCCATACTTTTTTCCAAAAATTTGGTAGAAAGAGTGTAAAACATTGTAAGAAGTAAAGAAAAAGGTTAGCAGCATGCAAAATGAGTTAACTATGATTATTACAAATATTATGAAGTGAGAATTGTTTTCTTAAAATCTGTCCTTATGTGAAAGATTTAATTTTATTTAAGATTTAATTATTTAAGCTATTACTGGATTCCCTGTTATTTTATTATATTTACTGCTGATTCTAATACTATTTCAATGGTTTTTTCTGTAAATTTTGGAATTCTGTTTGCAAAAATTTTAAACCTCGTAAATTGGGATTGATCTAAAGTCAGAAGCTGTAACCAGTTTCTTGTTCTTTATTTACTACTGCTACTACTAATAACTCACTGCTGCACCAAGCTGCCTGGGCCAACACAGGTATGCTGGCTCCTCCTCCAACCCAATCTATTAAAAGCCTCCCACTTTACACCCTCCCAGGAAGTTCCCATTTCCTTTAAATCTTTATTTATGACACCCTCCCACCCCTGATAAGGGCAACCTGCTTTCTGTTTAGCCCTAGAAGGTTAACTGAGAAGGACAATCTTTGGCAATCTGTCATCCTTCATAGGCAGAATCTGGCCTAGCCAACTAAACCTTTGTTTAATTATAGCCCTAAAAACAGCATTGAACTACATTTTTTGTACAGTCTACTGTTTGAAATAGGGTCAGTTAACAGGGTATCCAGAGCAATTCATAGGCAATTTCTCTGTAAAACATTTAGTAAATTTTTGTCTGCTTTTCAGAGCATCCATGCTTCTTTATTGAAGTGCTCTCTTGAGGCAGAAGGAGTGGAGGTAGGCACTTCAAAATACTTTCCTGAGACATATTTTAGCCAGTAGATACATCCATGAAAGTTCCATTTTCTTAACATCAATAGGATAACAAAAAGTAGCTTGTCTACAATTTTCCCTCATAATTTACCCCTTAAACACCAGAAAACAAATTTGTTACCTTCAATCAGCTATTTATCCTACCTACCCAATTATTCTGGGAATATCTTGGTAAAATTCTAGTTTAGCTACTTTTTGTTATCATGCAAAGGGATTGTTGTGAAAATAAAACTTCCAGGGATAGTTCTACAGACTGAAGTCTGTAAAGATGGCAGTGACCTTTGATGACCTTTAAAATGTTAGTGCTATGAAAGTGTAATCTTGCAAAACATATCATCTGCTTAAATGAAAGGTATTTGTCTGTTATAGTGCCAAACTCAAATTCTTCATCAAAGTACACCCTATGTGGAATTGTTTTTTTTTTTTTTACCATGTATAAAATTCTTTTAGTTTGCAATCTACATTAGAATAGTGTCTGACCACAGATGTCAAATGAAAATTTGGTCTTTGCTGAAGGCTGAAGAAGAGGCAATTAGATTTTTCCAGGTTAAGAGACTGGTGCCCAAAACAAAACAGCTTGTCAATAGACACAAAATTATTTTATACCTTTTGATAAAAAGCCTTGCTGGAGGTGTATGAGAAAGGCATGTCAGAAACAAGCTCATTTGCATGTCAATATATAGTTTGATTATGGCAGAATGCCATTTGTTTCATTTATCTGTAGTTTTACAAATGATCATCTATGGCTTGTTATGAATAAGAGCTAGACATTTCTATAAGGTTGTTGATAAAGTATTGTGTTTTCATCATATTTTCTTATATTTCAATAGGATTCAGCATCAGAGAAACAAGCTCTACTTAGATAAAGATATTTGGGGTTGGCACTATAACAGACAAGTAACAAATGAAATACTGGGACTGTTTTCAGCTTCACATCTTTGCACAATTCTAATTGATGAGGTTTAAAAGATCTGTAAATAGGTTACATTTCTTTAATTTAGGAAAAACCAAAGATATGGCTTAAAATTCTACTCAAATTACAGGAATTGTATTTTCAGAACTAAACATACAATAAGAAGCTGATAACTAAAATTAAGGTAACTTGTTGTATTGTCAAAATTTCAACAGTTCAAAATTTGTATCAAGTAGGCAAATTTTTTAGACTTAAAAATCAGAGGAGAGTTAACATGGAAACTTGGTATTAGCTTCTCAGATTATGTTTTTAGCCCTAGATTTATTGCTGAGTTTAATTTTCCTAATCTAATACCTTTCCAAAATAGCAAAAGGTAGCTAAATCAGAATATTACAAATCACTCTGCTTGGTTAATTACTTCATAGATATTACAGACCTTGAACTATTTATAACTAAGGCTACCTTTACTCTTGAGCATTAATTAACTTCTGAGAATCTTATAAATTTGTGTTCGCTAAATAATTGAGAGGGTAGGCGCTAATGGGAAGAATTTAGTATGGACCTTTGTTAAATTCTACTTATGCTACTATTGACTACTATTGGAAAGGGGTTAGGTTAAGAAAGTGAAACTTCATGGATGGGTCTATGGGCTAAAGTATGGGAACTTCCTTGTTAGCTAGAACACACTTAAGAATTGAAGTTAGGTTAGTTATAATGAAATATACCTAAGTATGATAAAAATATAATAGTTTAGAAACAAATTTTGGCAATATATTTGCACATTAGGGGGGGGGGTAAAGCATAGCATATATCAAATACATGACCTAAATAAACCTATTATAACCTAACCAAAATAGCAACTAAATATTTAAATAAAATGTATTCTCTAAACAAGCCGAAACTAAACATCAGGTAGGGCTATCAAGAAGTTGATAGGCCTATACAAGTTTCTTTTCTAATGTTTGCAATACAATTTCACATGTGTAAGAAGCATCAAAGTATGTCATAGGAAGGTATTTTACCTACCAGGTATACTTTTCCTACCAGAATGTAGCCTAGTATTTTAAGCCATAGGCCTATAAGCCATATAGGCTATATTAAACATATGTTTAAAATTTTATAAATTGGGATTGATGAAAGTTGTGAAGTTATGAAGGTGTGGAGGTAGGTACTTCAAAAATACCTTCCCAAGACATACTTTAGACCATAGACCCATCCCTGAAAGTTTCATTTTCCTAACCTAACCCCTTTCCAAGTTAGCCAACAATTTTTACTTTTGATGTGAGACAAAAAGGCTAGATAAGAAGCACCAGGCACAAAAAGAGGCTAGGCCTAGTGTTCTAGATAAGGCAAAGGGCTTTCATATTCTCTTTGGTAAATAGGCAGAATATTTTCACTGGAGACTAGCAGCATTTGTACACTTATTTATGTAGCCCTACTTTGCTTGAAAAAGAGATAACCTAGTTCTAGTTATCAAAATAACGCAATATCAAATTCCAAACAATGATCCTGCCTCGTGTTTCTTGAAATTCTGCATTTATTTTAATCTCCTTCTTCAGCTTCTTGTCCTATCTTGCCTACAATAAAATGACAGATGGGGCTACATAACGAATCTAAACATAACCTACTTCATTTTAATTAAGAATCAATGGACTCGGTCTCGGCCTTCGTTCTCGATCAAATTTATGCATACCTCACTCACCAAAAATTTAATTAGAACTTAGAACAAATTGAAAAAATAGTATTAAAATAATCTGCAATTTTAATTGTTCTATAAAACAGATTACCTATTCGTAGTCAATTTTCTCTGGAAATTCCTGTAGTTGAAAAAAAAAAATCATTTTTGAGAAAAAAGTCATACACAATGCCTAAAAATCTCTCAAAAAGAAATATTTTCTTTTCCGAAACGTTGCATCCACAGAGAGTGCAGCGGAAAGACTCTTTTAAAAATACAACATTACTGAACATTTTAAACGTTCAGGCTTGACTACGAAACATCGGCTTGAAACTCCCAACATCACGACGACAATTAAAATGAGTTTTGGAAAATGGAACAGAGTTGCATTTGATAAAACAGAAAATCTGACCAGGAGGTTTCCCTATAAATGGGGTTATTTTGAGTGACCCTATCATTGAACTGAAGTATCTATAGCACTAAATCAACGAATCAGCTTTTATGGCAATTCGAAATATGTATGTTTTAAACTTAAAGATGAAAATTTTAAGGTATTACTAAATAAGAAAGATTGCATAGTAATTTTAGTTAAATTTATAGCCATAGATAATAAACTTTTTATTTATAAATATTTTGTTTATAAACAACTATTCGGTTTATATGTAGCTACTTTTCACTATCTTGAAAGATAATTAGGAAAACGAACTTTCAGGAATGGATTACAGACTTAGGAATGTACGGGGAGATTCCCTAACTCCGCTCCTCCCCTCTATACAATGCAGATTATTCCATATTATTGCTTATTTTTTGCTTAAATTTGATTCATTAATCTTTTCAGAAGCATAAATATGTCCTTACCTAAAGAAATTTCACCCTTTATAGTTTCCCTTCTTTATAGTACAAATAATTAATTATCTCTGTAATATGTCAACATTTTTACCACCGTGTGACGTACTCTCAGGTATATTAAAAAACCGGTCTGTCTAGTCTACCGTAAATTTAATCTATTTTGGGAACTAGAGAACTGCGTCACAAAGCGTACAAAATTTTAACAGTTGGTGGTAATTTTTAAATGAAACTGAGTTTGGGATACTGATTCAAAATCTAAAAAGATCAATAACCAAACAAACATCGAGGAACCAACACTCAGACCTCACAAATCTGAAGAAAATAATTTTAATTAAATTTAATTCTTTTTAATAAAAAATTATCTAACTGTTTCTTGAAAGAGCCTAAGGTACAGGCCTGTCAAATCCCAACAGGACTGGAGTTCCAGACCCGCCCGACGGCAATCCTCAGACCCAAGTATGAGCAAACTGCAGGGGTGAATGGCACCAGCATATCATTTTGGTTCCTAGTAAGATAAATTATTTCATAGATTAATATTTTTGGACTTGTCCCATTCTGTTTACACAATCAAATTCGTTGGATAATGCGAAAGTGGCTCCAAACCCCTCTCAAGGATTCTATTTGAAAATTTTGCAACCCCCCCCCCCCCTCATACAATATTGTCTCCAAGAAAAATACCCCAGCCCAAAAATGTATGCATACTGCCCAATATCAAAACTATATGTAAACAATGGGTATATTTCTTAACTTAAAAATAACTATCTCCAGGGGCTCTGGAAAGTCTTGTTATCTTCAAAAGCATATTTATTGGACCATTCAGCTATGAACAAAGTGGCCATCTCAAAACTTTCATCAGAAATTTTTTGGAGAAAAAGAGCTTGGGAAGGGCTAGCTGTCCTTCAGTATTTTGGTCGCTTAAAAGGGGCGGCAAAACTTTTAGTATCTGTTTGAATGATCCCTCTCCCAATACGATAGGACTTTTGGTCCAATAAGATGAACTTTCGGGGGAAAAAAAATTCTCCATTGTAGGCAAGGGCATTAAACCTCTACAATAGAGTTCTCTGATATACTAAATCTAATGGTGTGAGTTTTGTCAATATTCTTTCACTTTCAGGGGGTCCTTCCCCCTTTTTCAAAGGAAATTTTGTCTGGCTTGTGGCTTTAAATGGGCAATCCTTTTTATTTGTTGTGACTAACTTTAATTTATTTATAAGCTTTTTACCGACGAAGGCATTTTATTGTAGATGGGCAAAAAATCAACCAGATTTAGAGCCAGATCTCAGTAAAACACATTGCAATGAAAAGGTCAACTTACATTAGTATAAGTTTGGGCTACATGGGGACACTGCTGACCACCGTCCCGTCCTCGCCTTTCCCCAACCATCTAATCTCCCAGCAGCTTTCCATCCAAGAAAAAAATTTTTCAGATGTTCCAATATTTTTGGGACATATTAAATTGCGGATGAATAAAATAAAAGCAAAATATTTCGACATTATTGAAGTTGGATGTTTGAATATGTATTAAGCAGTTCCTAGCTAAAAATATTAAGGGATTTCAAAAAAACTATTTACAAACGAAGAGAGATTATTCTATAGTTTAATGTGTGGACCTTTTACCTTTTTTTTTCCCTGGCCTGTTTACACTTCAGTATCTTTTGTCTCATAGCTTCAAGAATGAATATTATTTCATGGACAAATATGAAAAACGGTCCAAGGCGTTTACCTCTCCCCTCCTGGAAATAGCCTCTGCGAAAAATATCCCCTGAAAATACCCCCTTGAAAAATACCCCAGAGAATGCCCCCCTCCCTCTTCCCTGAGGAAAATAAGGTTTCTAAACCTGATGATTTTAATTGAGTTTTTATTTTAGTTTCGATGAAAAGTGCTAAGAAATGGGAAAAAGAGGAATTTACATACAAAAAGTATCTTAAGAATTTAGAAAGGAAACCGTAAATTCATTTTTGTTGAAAAATTTTCATGTAAATATTTGCAATTTTGACAGTATTACGCACCAAATTAAAAAGTAAATCGGAGAAGAAAAAAAAAGCAATCATCAAAATTAAGCCGGAAACATATGGCACCAACAGGTTCAAGAAGGTTTAGCTTTCTTGTGCGAGGATAGTTTTTTTTGGCATGGAGGTAGGCTGTATCTTGTCAAGAGGGGGCAGACGATTCTGTGATATAGGGTAAAGGGCTTAAAAAGCTTCCCAAGATCCTTCGATTATAGGTTCTTAGAAACCCGTCATTTTATATTTCGCTAAGATTCGACCTTTAGCATGTTCCATGTTCTACTTTTCTTGCCCTGCTACGTTATAATAGCCTCACTATCATACTTCTGCTTTCCAGACAACAGAAATACCATAAAACCAATTTAACAGGAATCAAATTACGGTTAGATAACAGCTTTTTTTCTTAGAGTTCCATTCAAAAATTCAAAGTTGGACAAAAGTTAAAATCCAAATTAGTATAGGGGAGACTGGTCCACGCTTAGCCAAAGCAAATAATCTCAATATAAAAACCTGCGGGGACTTTAGGTGGACTATAAAAGCTCTGACCAATGGCAGTGTATGTTTTAAAAAAGTCTTGCCTTGATTAATAGTTTTACCTAAAATACCAGACTGGGTCACGTCTTATGGTGATTAAATCTGGAATTCTGTTGATTTGTGTATGCACACCTATGCTTAATTATGAATATTAGAAAAGCTGTAAACTTACGTTTAACCCTCTTATTATTTGCCTGTCTTTTGGCAGCTTCCGATATGTGGAATCTTCACCAGTTTTCTGTTAGCATTTTTCCATCCCGTAGAATGGTGAACACCTGCGTTAGAAAACAATATCCGGGGTAGATTCGGTATGATGTACCCAGGTGTCTAAAAGTGACCTTTGCTTGTAAATGCCGTTAAAACAACATATTTTAAGGTTAAAGACTACCTCGAAACACAAAACTTGATTGATTCTGGCGTTGTTTAATCCTGTCAGTCCAGTAGGTGAACTAGTAAGTGAACCTGTTAAATTTCATTCAAGATAAAATTCTTAAAATTCAAACAGAAGAGAGAGAAAAGAAAGGTGGCTGGGAAGCAGCAGAAAAGAAACCAGCAGTTTTTCCTGTTTTAATCTACAAAAAGTCAGTCGGATTCTCTGGAAGGGCCATGACATGGTGACTCTGCAAGACTATATGACAAAATTTGAGAAGCTGAATATACCCTTACAAAGTCTGGACATGAGTTTCTTTACACTCTTTTCCAACGCATGGTAAATATTTACAGAGGAACAAGAAAAAAGACTAAAAACTGATTTGAAAACTATAGCTAATATGCATCTCGACAGTACTCCCCTAGAGGCACGTTAATATGCATACACTTATGCCATTGTTAAGAGTATCAGATAACTGAAGTGGAAACACTGGAGGAATTAAAGGAAAAGATTGGTACGCTGGTTTTATGGATCCCTTAAAAATCTATCAGTAAGAATGCTAGAAGGTACAAGCTTGTGACGTGCAACTGCTTTCAACTGTCACAGCGTAGGCGCTTCCTTTAACAGCCTAGTTATATGTTTAGATGATCACATGTTCAGGCCAGAGGACATTTAGAATGTTGACGAATCGGGTGTGAAAACATCCACACGCCAAGTAATATCATTTTACATCAAATTCACAAGTAATTAGGGAAGGTCACGTCAACAGACAGATGTCAGTTGACTACGATATGTGTTGGAGCTAATAAATCGGGAACTAAGTCCTTCCTCTACTTACTTCCCAAGAAAAATGTATTTCGTAAAAAATCACTAGAATTAGGAAAAAATGCTATTTTTGGAACACAAATCAGTATATATCACTAGATAGAAGAAAATCACTAGGTGACATAAAATATCACTAGAATTAGTGATAAACCACTAGGGGTTGCAACCCTGATCTCGAACTCAGTTCTATCTAAAAATTTTCACCAGCTGATAAAGCTTTTTACACTTCGTGACGCAGTACTGGAGTAACCAAAATGGATTAGTTAATTGCTACTTTCATCAGACTAGAGAGGCTTTTTTTTAAATATACCTGAGAGTATGTCGCACGATGATCAAAATGTTGATATATTACGGAGACAAATAATCAGCCGTACTACAATCAAGGGTAAGACCTGAAATTTCTTTAGGTAGGCAAATATTTATGCTTTTGACAGTAATATAAAATCAAATGTAAGCAAAAATTAGGCAGTAATGTACAATAATTTGCATTATTAAGAAGGGGAAGAGGGGAATTAGGAACCAGGGGTTGTAATTTGCTATTGGGCAGGATGGAGGGGGCATTGCCCCTCTTAGATCTCAGTACGCCCCCCCCCATAAGATCTCAGTTTGCCTCCCCAACTAAAATTTGGTTTCTTCCCAAATCTTGTCAAAACCAAATCAACTTATAAATTTCAAGCATCAACAGAAGCGGATCAGTTTTGTTAGTGCATATTTACCTTTATAGTACTATGAAGTACCTAGATAGTACTTTTGTAGTACTAAATAGTACCTTTATGGTCCAAAATTGTTTTTTTTTAGTTTTTACCACCATTTTTAATTGATTTTGGAAGATTGGATAAACTTTGCCCCTCTCCCCAGCATTTTGACGAAAATATGCTACTGTTATTTTCACTACTACTACTGTTATTTTCCTACTACTGTACTACTACTACTACTACTACTACTACTACTACTACTACTATTACTACTACTACTACTACTACTACTGTACTACTACTTGTTATTTTTCATTTACAGTGAGCAAAATTCGAATATGCATTAGTTGAAAAACTGTCTAAAATTAAATATAAAAAAACAATTTTTTTTAACTGTAACTATGGAGGACATGAAAACTTAAAATGAACAGAAGTTATTCCGTATATGAATGGGGCTCTTAAAGATATACGTACTAATTTCTGGTTGTGTTTAGTTTTAATGATATTCCTTACTTTAAGTTGTAAAAGGCCGAATATATACACTATCTTTGGTTTATTATCACATAAAAATCAAATTTATGATGCTGCTTAAAGTAAAATTAAATCCTAAGATTGGCTAGAAAATAACACAGACAAATTATTTCTATTATCGGCCGTTATTTGACAAAATTAAAAATTTAGTGTAAAGAAAGTTTTGAAGAGGGGGTGAAATTCCTCATAAACGTAATATGAGGGGGATCACCCTTTCCTCAGTACCTCGCTCTTTACGCTAAATTTCGAATTTTTGTTCCAATTCTTTAAGAATAACACCTGAATCACAAAGACCGTTTAATTAGAATAAATAGCTCTTTAGCGTCAAGAGCGAAGCATTGACGAGGGTACGACTCGCATCATATACGTAATAATTTATTTTCGCTTTAAGTTTTAATGCTACTCCTTACTTTCAATTGAAAAAACTTGTTTTTCTATTTAATTTCTTTTTTTTAATACTGCTGGGAAATCTAGCACCCCCTTCACAAAAATTCTCTTCCCCATGAAAAATTCTTCAATGAAAAGACCTTCCCACATAACCCTCTCTCTTGACCCCCTGCCCCCCGTAGAAAAATCCCCCTTAAAACGTATGTATATTTCCCAATAACCAATACTAGGTTATATGCAAACAATGGGCCAAGTTCAAAACTTCCAACCCTTCCCCAGGGACTTTAAGGGTTTAAGTCGTCATCAAATACATAGTTATCAGATATTTCGAATATGCTGAGCAAAATTGCTATCTTGAAATTTTGAGCCGGTGAATTTGGGGAAAATGAGCTTTGGAGGGGGCCTAGTTACCCTCCGATTTTTTGGTCACTTAAAAGGAGCACTAGAACTTCTAGTTTCAGCTCAAATGAGCCCTCTCGCAAAATTTTAGAACCACTGGGTCGAGACGATTAACACTGGAAAAAAAAATAAACACGCATTCGTGATCTTTCTTCTGGCAAAAAGTACAAAATTCCACATATGTGCAGATAGGAGCTTGAAATCTGGACATTAGGGCTCTCTAATGCGCTGAATCAGATGGTGCGATTTTCATTACAATTACATGTCTTTTAGGGGTTGTTTCCCTTTTTTTAAAATAAGGCAAATTTTCTAAGGCTCGTAACTTTTGATTAGTAGGACTAAACTTGATGAGACTGATATATTTAAAATCAGCATAAGATATCAGATGCTTCTGATCCATCTATTGGTATTGAAATTCCGTTTTTAGAGTTTCTGTTACTATTGAGCCTGGTCACTCCTTACTTACAGTTCGTTGCCACGAACTGTTTGAAAAATCCTTTATGCAACTGAAGACCAGTATTTCCACGCTAAAAAAAAGAAATAATAACCCATTATTTTTCGGTAAAAAAATCCTGAACAAAACTTATGTCAACATTCCAAAATTTTTCCTGGCAAACACAGACTGCTTAGATCCTATTTCCTGCTAACATATATGTTTTTTTTTTTAATATTGCAATAATGGCTTCTTAATCAAACCTGGCAATCAAGCAGGTCGAAGAGTCTTGTTGACTGACATTTTCGACATTTCAACACCAGAAACAGTAAAGACTCGTTTATTCTTTTTGGCACAAAAAGAACAAATAAAAAGGAACTCATAAAAAATTAATGTGGAAAATTATGGAAAAAATTGGTCCTCACATTCATCAGCTGTGGCTGATCCTTTGCCTTCTATAATTTTTGAAAAAGATTTTTGTCGGGAAACAACGACCAAACTTATAGCTTCGCTCTCTTTAAGCTTAGTTTAACCTGTAGTAGAGGTCTTTAATTTACAATTGTCAATAAAATTGACAGGTTTCTATCTGTTTCTTTCTTCCGTCGCTACATATTTGACTATGCTAAAAACGGGCTCGACCGTCAAATTCGAAAAGGGCAAAATCAAACAGTTCGTGGTGACGAACTAGTAAGGAGCGACCCGGCTCAATAGTAACCGAAACTCTTAAAAATGGTATTTTGATGCCAATAGTTGCATCAAAAAAATCGCATTTTAATGCTGATTTTAAATATATAAGTTCATCCAGATCGGTTATACCTATCAAAAGAAACGAGCCTGATAAAATTTGCCTCATTTTAGAAAATAGGGGGAAACACCCCCTAAAAGTCATACAATCTTAACGGAATTCACACCATCAAATTCAGCGTATCAGAGAACCTTATTGTAGAAGTTTCAAGCTCCAATCTACAAAAATGTGGAATTTCGCCTTTTTTGCCAGAAGACAGATCACAAATGGGTGTTTTTTTGTTTGTTTTTTGTTGTTTTTTTTCCCCAGGGTTGATCGTATCGACTAAGTGGTCCTAGAATGTCACAAAAAAGCTCATTCTAACGGAAATTAAAAGTTCTAGTGCCCTTTTTAAGTGACTAAAAAATTGGAGGGCACCTAGGCCCCCTCCCACGCTCATTTTTTCCCAAAAGTCACCGGATCAAAATTCTGAGATAGCCGTTTTATTCACCATAATCGAAAAACCTAATAACTATGTCTTTAGGGACGACTTACTCCCCCGCAGTCCCCGTGGCAGGGGCTGCAAGTTACAAACTTTGACCTGTGTTTACATATAGTAATAATGGTTACTGGGAAGTGTACAGACGTTCTCAGGGGGAGTTTTTTGGTTTAGGGGGGAGAGTTGAGGGTGGGGGGTACGTGGGAGGATATCTCCATGGAGAAACTGCTCATGGGGGAAGAGAATTTCAATGAAGGGGGCGCAGGATTTTCTAGCATTATTTGTAAAACAATGAAAAAATAAATATGGAAAGTTTTTTCTACTGTAAGTAAGGAGAAGCATTAAAACTTAAACGAAAAAAAATATTACGCATGTGAGGGTTTTACCTCCTCGTTATATCTCATTCTTTACGCTAAAGTATTTTTAGTAATTTCAACTATTTATTCTACGGCCTTTGTGATTCAGATGTCATTCTTAAGGAATTGGGACAAAATTTACGTTTTAGTGTAAAGAGCGAAGTATCGACTAGGGTTGAACCACTCATAAACGCAATAAAAACATACGAATATAGAAGTTCGTTACGTAAGTTAATTCGTAAGTTACGTATATTTTTTACCAATGAAAACGTTTGTAAAAAATTAAAAGTTCTAGTTGCTTTTTTAAGTAATCAAAAAATTGGAGGGCAACTAGGCCTCCTCCCTCGCTCCTTTTTTCTCAAAATCCTCCAAAAATTTTCCAAATTGCAATTAATTAATATGCAAATTTCGTTCCAATTATTTATGTGCGGAGAGCCAAGATCAAAACATGCATTAATTCAAAAACGTCCAGAAATTAAACAAAAAAAAAAGTTTTTTTAAATGAAAGTAATGAGCAACATTAAAACTTAAAACGAACAGAAATTACTCTGTATATGAAAGGGGCTTTTCCTCCTCAACGCCTTGCTCTTTAGGCTAAAGTTTGACTCTTTCTCTTAACTCTACTTTTTAAAACAGTAAGAAACTTTGGCGTAGAGGAGGAAAAGCCCCTTCCATATACGGAGTAATTTCTGTTCGTTTTAAGTTTTAATGTTGCTCCTTACTTTCATTTAAAGAAAACTTGTTTTTTATTTAATTAAAAAGTAAAGGACAGAGCACAATACAAAATAAAGGCTAAAAGAAATAGTTGCGATTTCTATATCAAAATTAATCCTCGCTCTCTCTTCTTTACTGTCTCTCATATTTATGGTTCTTTCATTTTGTCATGATTAGCCAGTGTGGTCTCAGAAATGATTTTTGGCTGCTATCAAACAATCAAGAAACAAAAAATCAATCAGAAATCAAAATTAATGGTCTCGTCAAACATACACAATAGGTAAATAGAAGAAACAAAAATCATTAAGCAAGTGGAAAGTAAAATGTAACCCCCCCTCTCGATTCAAAAATAAGAAAAGAAAGGGAAACCAAAGTAAAAACTTAATCAGTTACATGCTTCCTCCACCCACTTAAGTCATGGTAATTATGTCAGCTTTCTCAGTTGCCCCTGCTCCCTCCAAATGGCTCTGCATGACATTGTTAAGGCCTATTTCGAAGTTTTTGCATATCAAGAAATGTATGAATGCTGGATAATGTGCTTGGTTCTTCAAATTTTGACAGACCCCCCCCCCCCCCCAGTTACATGCTTCCTCCACCCACTTGTCATGGTAATTATGTCAGCTTTCTCAGTTGCCTCTGTCCCCTCCAAATGGCTCTGCATGACATTGTTAAGGCCTATTTCGTCGTTTTTGCATATCAAGAAATGTATGAATGCTGGACAATGTGCTTAGTTCTTCAAATTTTGACAGAAACTGTAACTAAAATTTGTCATTATCGGTTATATAATAGACACTATAAAATTTCGACACAAGAAACTGGTCAAGTAACTTCTTTATACCTTAAATCATTTGGATGGCGAAGATCAGATGGGATAGTAACCGGTTAGTTTTATTTCATTAGCTTTATTAAAAGTTTGGGCTGTATATTTGCAAGTTAGGGATGGAGGTAAAGCATAGCATATATTAAATACAGCAATGGTTAGTTTACGCATTTAATATATGCTACGCTTTACCCCCAACCCCTAATGTGCAAATATATAGCCCACATTTGTTTCTAATCTATTATACATTCATCGTATTTTGATTCATTTCATTAATCGAACTTCACTTCCCGAGTGTCTATTATATAACCGATAAGTAAGCTAAAATTACTCCAACTGTTAAAACGACTTGAAAGAAGTAATGAAAAAAGAACTAATGCTTAATATAAAATGATTTTACCTAGTTTGATATTTGTACTCTTTGTAATAAAAACCTAAATTGACTGAATGCATTACAATTGCCGATTTTTATTTATTTTCTCGATATAGGCCAATGTGTAAAGCGAAAATAAACAGTTAGATTCTAATTCTTCAAATACTAACAAACAATCTGCTTAATTGCATCCTTTTTTGGCAATAACGCTAAGTACATGCATACCGGGCTTTGTTCTAATTTACAAACAACGAAACCGGTTATCTATTATGGTATTCAGACAGTCATTCAGACTCGATTAGTTGCTTACAGACGGTATTCAGCGACAATTCAAATTGAGAAATTGGCTTCAATTCCTGACAGTTAGGGAGGAACAAAATATTGTTTTTTCAATCTAGGGGTGGGGGAATTTTTTTTTTAGTATTCAAGGTTTTTGACAAAAATGGCATTTGCCAACTAAATTGCCCAAGAAAATATTTTCAAAATTGAGGGGGGGGGGGGCAAAAGAAATAATACGGATAATATACACACTGTCCCCTTCTCAACAGATTTCACTAAACGTGGAGGTTCATGGAGAAAGGTGATTCAGGCAACAAAATATGACCTTTTTATTCTCATATCTCGTTTTTCTCCTCCACGTGTTATTTTAGAAAACTATCAAAATGGACTCAACATGTGACAGATCCTAGATAAAACAGCTACTTCTTTTTTCATCTTTTTTATATATTTTTTGTTATTTATTTACTGTACAAGATTATCGTCGGTTTTTAAATGACTTACCCGAATCCAAGTTGTGTTACATTACTAGGTAGGTAAGGGGGACTGCAAAAAGTCAATGTCGTAATTATGTTAGTCTTAACCCCAGCAATGTCTACCCTTTCCAGATATTGAGATAGCCGAAATTTGAGCTCGAATGGACGACGTTAGCACGTCCCCCTCCTCACTCAAAGTTTGAAAAAATCCGAATTTTCGGCCGCTGACATATCGGGGCCATAGCTCTGGAACGGTAAATAATAAAAACCAGCTTAATGTCTCAAAAGAAAGATAATATTGTTCTTAAAAATTTATACTCCTTACATAATTATTGTGATTTTAAGTCAAACAGAGCTGCAGCAGCCTTTTGCCCCAATAACTTGACCTGGCACCATTAGGAGCCAGTTAGGGGGTATACTAAGAATTTTACGGGTTCCTACACACTCCGTCTTGGAATTAACATTTAAAAAAATAAAAACATATTTTGGAACCCAATTTTCAAACATAATGAGCCTTTTGTCCAACACGGGCGTTATTTTTTGTTATTTTGTGTTGAAATCCCCTTTCGAGAACGACTTATTATTTTGGCAATGAAAATCAGAAAGCTGGGTGGTATGAAGCGACGAAATAACAAGTCATAAGGAAAAAAATTATACGCTGCTGATAACGCTGCATTGCGTCTACGCAAAAACGAAGACAATAATAGTGGCTACTAAGAGAGTAAAATAGCAAATATTTTATGGGTTATATTATCGAAAAACAATCCACAATTAACTATTAACAGAGGCATAAAGTAACAGCATTCTTCGATTGATATAATTCCGTTTTTATAAAGGATTATTACTTGAAGTTGTCCTTGGAGTTAATAAAATTTACAAAAGCTCATTATCTACTTGATTAGAAAAACGATTTATTTTGATAGCTTTCTAATTTTCTTTTTTTATTCCAATACTGTCATAATTCTTTAGATTAAATTTTTTGCTAAAATGTACTCGTTTTTCAATATTGCAATATGACGTTTTAAACCAAATCTGTCAATAAGACAGTTTGAAGATTCTAGCTGACTGAAATTTTTGACATTTCAACGCCAGGAAGAGTAGAGCCTCATTCATTCTTTTTGGCACAAAAAAGGACAAAGACAGTGGGAACTCATAAGAAATGAGTGCAGAATATCACAGAAAAAATTAGCCCTCACATTCATCAGCTGTAGCTGATTCTTTGGGTTCTTAATAAGTAAAGTTTAAAAACTAAAGAACAACATGCGAAAAAAAGAAAAACAAATAGCACTAGTTATTGCTTTTGTACCAAATTATTCTTGAAGCTTATTCCAACGTTTTGGATTAGTATTTTTCAAACGAAAATAACTTTTTATCAATGAGTAGTAATTCTCTCTTCTGCTTTCTTGATTTTAATGTTTTCTGAAATCTGCTAGGTAGCGAGGATGCGACACAAGAAAACCTATGAGCAAAATATCTCACAAGTTCAATATAAAGCTTATTTTGTTTCCAAAACACATCTTTTGATCTTGCCTTTTTGTTTCATTTGCTAGCTTCCATCGAAGCAAGGTTTTCAAAATTTGAAATATTCACTACTTTCTCGTACCAAAAGTTGCGCTGTAAGGCAAAACTTAAGAACTTGGAAAAAATATCCAGGAAGCAAAAAATTGACAATTATGAGTAGATTTACAACCTGGAAGTTGGACTTTTTCTTGTTTTCTAGATTTACTTTAAAAATAACTTGATTTTGGTGAAAATTTGGGTGTGGAATTGGGGAATTTGGAATTTAAAGAATAAGTTATAAAATTTGACATGGTTTATGTTTTGGATAAAAGTCTTTAAAATTTTTATTATTTAACGATGGGGAGCTTGTCTAAATAGGGTTTGGTGTTAAAGGAGAAAGAAGTTATAAATAAATGATAAATATTTTGTAAGAATGTCAAAAATCAACTGGGTTTAATTGAAACCCAGAAGATTTGGGCACTTGAGGCCAACACAGCTCTACATATCAATTTTTTCCTTACGACATTCTCCCGTCCCATTCTAGGACGACCTGCTTTTCGTTTGGTCTTAAACGGTTTACCGCCAAGAATCCTCTTTAGCTGGGATAAAATCATTTCGAGATTATAATTTTTTCCATTATCAATGAACAAGATCTTTTTTTTATTAATACAAAACGATGCAAAATTTTAACTTATTTGTTTTTACGTTGTTTGATAATTTTTATTTTATTCTTAATTGCTAAGGTATTCACTAGCTAAATAGATAAAATTAGAACAAAAAGAACGCAAAGTGAAGACAATTAAGTCATTCAACCCTATGTAAGAGGTTAAAAAGAAAATTTAGATTTTTTTTTTGCAGTAAGGAGGATAGTCTGTTGACACATAGCTTGTTAATAGACAATATAATTTTTACAAAAGTCCTCCAGTTACTTTGGTAGCTATTTACAGGAGTACAACGCAACAAAATGAATGACAAGGCTAATACAACTATTTCAAGCAGCCCACGGGTATTCAGTTCAATTTTACTTAGTACTGAGTTGTCTGATCACAACTTGACCTTGCAAGTATCCGCAAAAAAATCAATTCAATTCTTTAAAGGAGTGATTCTTTTTTTTCGGATTACTTTCCAAGAGGCTGAAGAGCGTTTTGGCTCTACCGTCAGAACAATCAGTAAGGTCTAAAATATCAACCTGAATGGCGAAAGTAAATTATAAGCTGCCAAGACAGCTTTGAGTCAAGGATTTTTAAGACCAACTGAAAGAATGTAGATGGCCATAAAATGCAAAATGATTCATCCAATGCCAATTGTGACATTTAATGGAAGCGAACATAGTATTCTGTTCGAAAATGACCGATTAGCCTAAAAAAGAATAATAAACTACAATTTTATTTTATTTTTGTAATTACAGGTTCATAATCATGCACATTTTTAAAGATTTGCCACGAGTTTTGGGTTGATTTAAACACAAACAATGGATCTGAGGGAAAACATGCCTCACCTAAAAGGCATAAAAATAATTAGAAATTGACACTAAATTTACTATTTAAAAAATCCCTAGCTCACAGAGAAAAACGCAGTAATTCAAAATAAACAACTTTCTTTATCATATAAAATTTGTTTTCAATAATACTAAAGATCTCCATACAAATACCTGTCATCTAATATTATAATGGAATTATTCACTTGACGAGTCAACACAATGAAAAGGGTATTTAAGCTCACATAACGCAGGGACTTCCTCGATTTTAGATGACCTTCTTAAGCAATGCTGCCATCTCGAGTTTAGGCATTTTCAAATTTTTAAATGATTCATTGAATAATTTCCTAAGGAGACCATCACAAAAGAAGTAACTTCGTTTAATCCTAAGTTAGGTTGGGAAGAGTGTGACGGCTACCCCATTAGAATATTCACTTGAAAAAAAAACTATAAGAATCAAAATTCATTATTATGAGGCTACCCTCCACTGCCTTTATATTGCCCTTATCTACTACTTTAAATTTTTCACAATGCCCTTAAAATAGGTGAACCATTTCACCATAACTTGTTTTTGCCTAAATTTTGCAAACTTGAAAGTTATTTTAGTATGGTTTATTTTATCATGCTTTCACCTGTATTTTTTTTTGCCTTTTAAAGACGGTCAAGTAAAGGTGTCGACTGAAATATTAACATAGTTTTCTATCATTCTTTACTGGCTGGTATTATCGTCGCTCTCTCTTATTTGCAGTCTCTCATATTTACAGTTCTTTCGTTTCGTCATGATTAGCCAATTTGGCATAATAAATGATTTTTGGCTGTTATCAAACAATCAATAAAACAAACTAGAGCTAAGAGCTCATATGACACTTGTGACGAGGCTAGAAGAGCCAAGAGCTCATATGGTATGAGCTTTAACAAAATTCTAAGAATCAATAGATTGATTTAAAAGGAAAATCAGAGGCTTAATGCCGGTCGGGATTTAAAATGAGAGCTCTTAGTCACGATGTCCTTCTAAATATAAAAATTCATTAAGATCCGATCAACTACTCGTAAGTTATAAATACCTTATTTTTTCTAATTTTTCCTCTCCCTTTAGCCCCCCATATGGTCGAATCAGGAAAAACGACTTTATCAAGTCAATTTGTGCACCTCCCTGACACGCCTACCAATTTTCATCGTCCTAGCACGTCCAGAAGCACCAAAATCGTCAAAGAACTGAACCCCACCCCCTAGCTCCACCAAAGAGAGCAAATCCAGTACGGTTACGTCAATCATGTATCTACGACATTTGCTTATTCAACCCACCAAGCTTCATCCCGATTCCTCCACTCTAAGCATTTTCCACGATTTCCGATTTCCCTCTCAAACTCCCCCAAATATAAACAGATCTGTTTGGGATTTGATATAAGAGCTCTGAGACATGAATCTCTTCTAAATGTCAAATTTCATTAAGATCCAGTCACCCCTTCTTCAGTTAAAAATACCTTAATTTCTCTAATTTTTCCAAATTAACACCCCCAGCTCCTACAAAGAGAACGGATCCATTCCAATTTATTAATCACGTATCTAGAACTTGTGCTTATTCTTCCCATCAAGTTTCATCCCGATCTCTCCACTCTAAGCGTTTTCCAAGATTTCTGTTTCCCCCTCCAACCCCCTGTGTCCCCGGACTCAATCCGAATTGAAATTGAGGATCTAAGATATAAGATCCTTCTATATATCAAGTTTCATTGAGATCCGATCACCCACTCGTAAGATAAAGATACCCCGATTTTTAAGTTTTCCAAGAATTCTGGTATCCCCCTCCAGCTCCCTCCAATGTCACAGGATCTGGTTGGAATATAAAATAAGACAAATTTCAATTAAGATTTGATATCCACCTGTTCATAAGTTACAAATACCTCAGTTTTCTAATTTTTCCGAATTGTCCCCCCCTCCAACTCAACTAAAGAGAGCGGATCCGATCCGGTTATGACAGTCACGTATCTTGGACTTTTTTTTTATTATTCCCACCGAGTTTCATCCTGATCTCTCCGCTTTAATTATTTTCTAAGATTTCCGGACTTCCCCCCAACTGCCCCCCCCCCAATGAAGCTGGATCCAGTTGGGATTTAAAATAAGAAATCTGAGTACCGAGGTCCTTCTAAATATGAAGTTTCATGAAGATCCGATAACTCCTTTGTATGTTAAACATACGTGATTTTTTCAAATTTTTCGGAATTAACCCCCCCCCCCCAATTCCCCAAAATAGAGTAGATCCGTTCCGATTATGTAAATTACGTATCTAAGACTTCTGCTTATCCCCCCCAAGTTTCATCCCGATCCCTCCACTCTAAGTTTTTTCCATGATTTTAGGTCCCCCAAAACTCCCCCCAATGTCACCAGATCCGGCCAAGACTTAAAATAAGAGCTTTGAGATACGATATCCTTCTAAATACCAAATTTCATTGAGATCTGATCCCCTGTTCGTAAGTTAAAAATACCTCGTTTTTTCTAATTTTTCAGAATTAACCCCCCCCCCCAACTACCCCAAAGAGAGCGGATCCGTTCCGGTTATGTCAATCACGTATCTAGGACTTGTTCTTATTTTTCCCACCAAGTTTCATCTCTATCCCTCCACTGTAAGCATTTCCCAAGATTTTAGGTTCCTCCCCACAACTTCCCCCCTCCCTCAATGTCACCAGATCCGGTCGGGATTTAAAATAAGAGGTTTTTTTCTTCCCAGGGGTCATCGTATCGACCAAGTGGTCCTAGAATGCCGCAAGAGGGCTCATTCTAATGGATATGAAAAGTTCTAGTGCCCTTTTTAAGTGACCAAAAAAATTGGAGGGCACCTAGGCCCCCTCCCACGCTCATTTGTTTCCCAAAGTTAATAGATCAAAATTTTGATATAGCCATTTTGTTCCTCATAGTCGAAAACCATAGTAACTATGTCTTTGGGGATGACTTACTCCCCCATAGTCCCTGAGGGAGGGGCTGCAAGTTATAAGCTTTGACCAGTGTTTACATACAGTAATGGTTATTGGGAAGTGTACAGACGTTTTCAGGGGGATTTTTGGTTTGGGGGTTGTGTTTAGGGGAGGGGGCTATGTGGGAGTATCTTTCCTTGGAGGAATATGTCATGGGGGAAGAGAAACTCAAGGAAAATGGCGGAGGATTTTCTAACATTAATATAAAAAAAAACAATGAAAACATAAACATGAAAAAGTTTTTTCAATTGAAAATAAGGAGTAGCATTAGAGATTATTATATCAGCAACAGAGATTATTAAGCATATGAGGGGTTCTAAAAATACTTTAGCATAAAGAGCGAGGTATTTAGGAGAAGATAAATACATCACACTTTATGCTAAAGTATTTTTAGTAATTTCAACTACTTATTCTATGGCCTTTCTGATTCAGGGTTCATTCTTAAAGAATTGGAACATAACTTAAGATTTAGTATAAAGAGCGAGGTATTAACAAGGGGACAAACCACCTCATATACATAATAAAAATATAAGAATATAAAAGTTTTTTACGTAAGTTAATTCTTAAGTTACGTATACTTTTACTAATAAAAATGTTCGTTAAAAATTAAAAGTTCTAGTTGCCTTTTTGAGTAACCGAAAAATTGGAGGGCAATTACACCTCCTTCCCCACTCCTTATTTCTCAAAATTGTCTGATTAAAATTAAGAGAAAGCCATTTAGCCAAATAGAGAATTAGTATGCAAACTTCATTTTAATAATTTATGTGCGGAGAGCCAAAATCAAACATGCATTAATTCAAAAACGTTCAGAAATTAAATAAAAAAACGTAGTTTTGTTTAACTGAAAGTAAGGAGTGACATTAAAACTTAAAACGAACAGAAACTACTCTGTGTATGAAATGGGTTTTCCCCTCCGCAATGTCTCGCTCTTTACGCTAAATTTTGACTCTTTGCCACAATTCTAATTTTTAAAACAATTAAAAACTTTAGCGTAAAGAGCGAGGGATTACGGATTAGAAAACCCATTTCATATACAGAGTAATTTCTGTTCGTTTTAGGTTTTAATGTCGCTCCTTACTTTCAGTTAAAAAAACTAGGGTTTTTTATTTAATTTACTAATAGAAACGTTCGTTAAAAGATAAGAGCTATAGTTGCCTTTTTATGTAACCGAAAAATTGGAGAGCAACTAGGCTTCCATTCCCCACCCTTTATTTCTCAAAATCGTCTGATCAAAACTAAGAGAAAGCCATTTAGCCAAAAAAAGGAATTAATATGCAAATTTCATTTTAATAATTTATGTGAGGAGAGCAAAAATCAAGCATGCATTAATTCAAAAACGTTTAGAAATTAAATAAAAAAACTTGTTTTTTTAACTGTAAGTAAGGAGCAACATTAAAACTTAAAACGAACAGAAATTACTCCGTATATGAAATGGATTGTCCCCTCGTCAACGCCTCGCTCTTTACGCTAAAGCTTTTAATTGTTTTAAAAAGTAGAATTGTGGCAAAGAGTCAAACTTTAGCGTAAAGAGCGAGGCGTTGAGGACGGGACAACCCATTTCACATACAGAGTAATTTCTGTTCGTTTTAAATTTTAATGTCGCTCCTTACTTTCAGTTAAAAAAAAACTAGTTTTTTTGTTTAATACAAGAAGGATCGGTTGGATGAGTTAGAAAATAAAACTTTAGATGTTAATGCAATTTTAGATTGTAAAATTGCTCAAGATAGTGTTGGGAAATGCCCTGAGCCAGTAAGAAAAAGTCAGTATGTCACAATTGATTTTCTGATACAAAAAAAAAAAATTGAGAGTTTTTGTGTGTCTGAATGGAAATGCCACATTACGTCATCGTCTAAGGATATTGAAATTTTTTTGTCAATTATGAGTAGTGTTGATGAATTTGCTATTTGTGAAACGTTTTTGTCCATGAACATCTGTCTCTCGCCTTACATTTTTCCAGGATACCAAATGATTTCAAAGGTGAGAAATCGGATGAGACAAGGAGTTTTGTCTTGTTTGATGAAAAATGAAATACAATTTGAAGAGAGGGATAAGATAAGATAATATTTATTTTCAAAAGACTGTAACAAGCTCTCTAGAGCCGAATTCGCTTTATATGTCAGTAAAAGCTAAGAAAACAAAATTCAAAACAGCACATCAAGTCAAACACTAAAAATTAAAAAGAAATTAAAAAAGCAAAATCATCAAAGATAAAGGGCAAATCTTAAACTTAACAATCAAATTACAAATACATTGCAGTAAATAAAAAATAAAACGGCAATATAGGAAAAGGGGAATTTGGCAAGTATATAATCACGAATTATTATTAAGGTGTTCCAGAATAAAGGGTATAGGCTAACACTTTTACGAAACCTCTCTGTAACAGCATGGATCGGAGAGTAAGTTGGGATTGCTAAGCTGACCGGGGGAGTGGGAGTCTAATGGGATTGTGAAAATCAGGGAGTAAGTCCTCAGTACGGGATTGGAAATGACTGATTTAGCGAAAAGCAGGCAAATTTTTTCCCTCCTTTCTTTTAAGGTGGTAATGTGTGCAGCTTTAAGGAGGAAGGAGTATGGAATTTTGCCTTCTTTGTAAATGATCCTGAGCGAACGCTTTTAGACCGACTCGATTTTGTCACTAAGTTCATTTGAAAGTTGCGAATGCCAGACTGGACATGCATATTCCAATAACGGCCTGATAAAGGATAAGTAAACACGGAGGGAATGTATCTTAGGACAATTAAATTTGTTTAGCAGCTTAAAAGTGGATAGTGAAACATCTGCTTGTTTAACAATTTTGGGAACGTGTGTGTACCACCTAAGATCATTCGAAATTGTGACACCAAGAAGCTT